>NC_068301.1:4235601-4363101 GCF_025860055.1 Xyrauchen texanus
ATGAGACTATTTTGAGTAATACTAATATTGATAATAAATGTTGTGTATTTGCATATGTAGTTTTGTGGACAGTGATGGGATCTCTTGAATCACTGCTCACTTACGCTAGCACATTTGGCACATGTTTCATAATCGCATTCCTGCGGTTGGCCTGGCATATGTGCTCACTCGAGAGAGAGACAGTGTGAAAAAACAAACTATAGAAGAGAAAGTTTGCAGGTGTATGAGAGATAAAGAAAAGCTAAAAAGAAAGATAGAGAGATAAAACAAAAAGAAATCTTAGCTGTGATAAGGAAATTTCCACCTTTTAATTTATTTAGTGCTGCTTGGTTTTGTCACGATCCCCTGTTGTCTGCCCTGTGTCTCACTTGTCATGAACTACACCTCCCATGATCCTCTGCATTAATCACTGCCAGCCCTGTGTCATTGTGCTCACCTGATTGTAGTTTGTCTTCATCATGTCTCCAGTGTATATAAACCCTGTTTGTTCTCCATTCCCCTGTCGATCGTTGAATGATTCCTGATGTTTGTTGATGCCTGTCTCCGTGTTATTCCTGGTCTGTGTCCCCTTCCCGAGTTCTTTGTTCTTATTTTCCCCATCGAGGGTTTTCCTTTGTTTGTCCATTTATTTCAATAAAGTTAAAACTGCGTTTGGATCCGCACCTCCTCGTCTGTCTTCACTCCAGCCTCATTCATAACAGGTTTATGCCATGACATCTAAAGAACGTCTGGCTGTCTTTTAGTCTAAACAATATTCTATAATGCTCAGTTTCGTTATTCTATTCTTTCACACAGTTCTTTTGGTTTACACTTTTGAGTTCTTTATCACTCTCTGTCTCCCTTTTTTCTTTCTATTGCACTTTCTTTCACACTATCATTCTTTTGCACTTTCTTTCACACTATCACTCTTTTGCACTTTCTTTTACACTATCACTCTTTTGCACTTTCTTTTACACTATCACTCTTTTGCACTTTCTTTCACACTATCACTCTTTTGCACTTTCTTTTACACTATCACTCTTTTGCACTTTCTTTTACACTATCACTCTTTTGCACTTTCTTTCACACTATCACTCTTTTGCACTTTCTTTCACACTATCACTCTTTTGCACTTTCTTTCACACTATCACTCTTTTGCACTTTCTTTTACACTATCACTCTTTTGCACTTTCTTTTACACTATCACTCTTTTGCACTTTCTTTCACACTATCACTCTTTTGCACTTTCTTTCACACTATCACTCTTTTGCACTTTCTTTTACACTATCACTCTTTTGCACTTTCTTTCACACTATCACTCTTTTGCACTTTCTTTCACACTATCACTCTTTTGCACTTTCTTTTTACACTATCACTCTTTTGCACTTTCTTTTACACTATCACTCTTTTGCACTTTCTTTCACACTATCACTCTTTTGCACTTTCTTTCACACTATCACTCTTTTGCACTTTCTTTTACACTATCACTCTTTTGCACTTTCTTTTACACTATCACTCTTTTGCACTTTCTTTTACACTATCACTCTTTGCACTTTCTTTCACACTATCACTCTTTTGCACTTTCTTTTACACTATCACTCTTTTGCACTTTCTTTCACACTATCACTCTTTTGCACTTTCTTTTACACTATCACTCTTTTGCACTTTCTTTTACACTATCACTCTTTTGCACTTTCTTTTACACTATCACTCTTTTGCACTTTCTTTCACACTATCACTCTTTTGCACTTTCTTTCACACTATCACTCTTTTGCACTTTTTTTCCCTCTCTTTTTTCTTTCACACTTTCTTTGACACTTTTTTCTTTTGCACTTATGCACCTTTTCTTAAGTTTGCATTTTTCATTTTCGTTTTATCTTTAATTCTTTTGCACTTTCCTTTGCACCCAATTTTGCACTTTCTTTCTTTCTTTCATTCAAACTTTCTTTGGCACTTTTGTTTGAACTTTTTCTGTTGCACTTTGGCACCTTGTATTAAATTTATACTTTTCACAGTATTTCTTTCACAAATTGTCTCACATTTTATTTTATTTATTTAATTTTTTATTTTGCAATTTTGGCACTTTCTTTTGCAGGCATTTTCTTCAAGCTTTCACACTATTTTACACTTTATTCAGCTCTTTCTTTGGCACTTTTGTTTCCATTTTTATTTTTTATTTCCTAATTTTCATTTGTTGTTTGCTTTCACACCTTCACACTTTCTTTCACACCTTTTCCTCTTCATCCTCTGTGAACCCTGGAAGCAGTTTTGTGAATGTAAGCTGCAGTGTATACTTGTATTTTTAATGAGCATACAGTATGTGTGCTTTCACTGACTCGTTTACCCCAGTACTGTACAAATTGATTGGCAGTAGTCTCATGTGGGTTATCGTGACTTCACACTTACTTAGAACCGTCCCGCATACAGACGAGCGTCATGCATGCGGCACTCTGTGCAATAGCTGTGAACACTGCAGCACGCCGACACATCTTCGTCACAAAGGCATGAGACTGACAAGGAATGAAGTGTGTAAAATATGTAGCTTCCCTAATACCCTATAATCAAATATTTATACAACCTGAGGAATAAGACTCCAATGTAAACTTTGACAAAAATAAATAAATAAAAATGACATGCTCGTCCACGGTGTCACAGGTGGGTGTGAGATTTGAAGATGTGTCTGGAGGAATCTGGGCTCACTTTCAAAATCACATCACCCACATCACCATTTCTTGATCGGTGTGGTTTGCATCATCGTGTAATGAAAGCTAAGGGCACATTATTTGTTCACAGAGATTGAATGCTTTGTCACAGGTCATCCAGATTGATGCAGTGGATTTGTTGTTTTGGTAATAGGTACTTTATATTGGTTCTGTGCTATTCACCTGTCGGTTCTCTGTCTGACGCATGTTCAGCATACCAAGGTTGTTTTAATAGACAGCATTGCCTCTACATGCCTTTTCACAGAATTGAAGCTTTGGAGAAACATTATGCAAGATCTCTCTCCCTCTATCTCACTGAGATTGTCTATTTTCAGTATACACTGGGTGTTTACTTGTGACATTTGTCTTAAAGATAAAATCAGTCATTTCTGGGGCACTATAGAACATTTTCTGGGACATTTTCTGTATAGCCACAAGAGCAAAACATTATATGTTAACATGATTTTAGTGTGATAAAATTAGGGATTTCCCTACATAAAGGCGTTTACCAGATTACAGGGTTTACCTGCATTACAGTGTCATGAAACGAAATTGTAATATTGGATAAAACTTTATACAGATAAAGTTAGTGAGTGATTTTATCATGCTAAAATCATGTTAACAGTATGTTGACACATGTTAGCGTATAATTTGTGTTTACGCTTTGTGGCTATGCTTTTGAAACTGTGTCATTTTAACATTTATAGACTGGCCCCATTAACTTCCATTGTAGGCGCCTCACTATAAGTGCGATTTTTGCTTCTTCATCTATTCTAAATTACTTTTAATTAACTCAATATTATGCAACAAATGCTGTCGATTGAGCCTAATTTATACATAACCCGGAATGTTCTTTTAAGTATAGATCTGTTAGTTTTAAAAGGCCAAGTCATTTTAGTCATATACTGTTGTGATAGTGTCCTCACGTTTTTAAATAATTAAACCAAAAATGCCAGAAATGACAAGAATGCACTTAAAGTGGCCGTATACAGGCAGATTTCAGACATGGAGCAGACTCCACCTGTCATGAGAAGACTGTAAATGAGCTGTGGTTTGTCTGGGATCAGTAGGGTGGACAGCTGATCCATTTGAACTTGTATCAGCCTGTTTGGAAATACACTTAACATGCATAGGTACATAACAATCATAGAGTGTTTTTTCTCTTATTAATGCAAAACTCAGTGTTCACACACATTCAATCCCCAAAATAAGCTTGAAACACTCCAGATATAACTGGCTGAGCTGGCACAAACATCTTAGATGAAGTGATTGGGAATGGTAGCAGCTGGGAAAATCTGGAATGCTCAAACAGCCAAGAACTGTAAAGCAAGCTTGGGCATCAGGCAAGCGGCATTGTTATACTGTCAGAGGAGAACACTGTATTCTTGTCTGAATTGGATCCTTTGGTTTTCCTGCATTCGTACATATTCTTACAGCCCAGTAATTTGAAGGATGATTTCCTGTTATTTCTCATGTTAGGCAGAGGACAAACGCAGTCAATGTCGGCAACAGGATGAATTAAATAGGGGGGCACACATCAACTTTACCCTAAATGTACTGTGACGGGACTAAAATGCTCGACTCATGTATTTAAAAACAAATATAGATTCATCAAGAGACGATTGCAGGCTTTATTATATATTTTGTGCTGATAATTATGCTCCTTTACACAGTTGAGTTCTTTGTGATATCTTAAAATAGTCTAAGTCTTGTTCATTTTTTCTTAATTGCAATTAGCGCATTTACCGTTAATACAACATACATTTTTGTAATGTGTCCGTCCTGGAATTGTTATCTCAGTAAATACAAGAATCTCTGCACACACACAAACACACACAACAACAACGCTTCTGTGATGAAATGATGGAGAAAGGAGCTCTTAATGCTATTTGATGCACATAACAAGAAATGTAAGGCAAACAACAATGTAAGATGTTTTGTCTGCCAACGCTCAACAATGTAAGATGTTTTGTCTGCCAGTGCTCTTCATGTGGATTTAAAAGCACCGCTGGCGTTGATGCCCTGACGTGACTTATGAACACGGCTTCACACGGCTTCAAGCGGCCTTGATGTAGGAAAGCTGATAGCCGCATTATACCAGCAGGTTTGAGTTTAAGTGATTTAATGCCCATTGCAATGAAAAAGCAATCTATGTGGGTAGACTCATCTTTCAATTAGTCAAACTTCCAGTTTTTTTAATGTTTAATGTAACTTGAATTGGTGCTATTTTAGAGCATTTTTATCTTTATACTGTGGAAGGCTTTGTTTGGTAATGTTAATAAATAAATATATTGTTACATATTGTTTTTTTTCTTTCCTGAGATTGAAATAAATGCATTTATCAGAAAAGAAGTATATATAGTGTCAAATTTCAGCACTTTCAGCACAAAAAATTTTAATCGACTGACGGCACTAATCCTTTAAAAATCACTTTTGATTTGTCAGTTTACTGGGCCTTGATGCTGTCAGGCTCATCTGGTTTTTTATTGCGGTGATTAAAACTCACCTGGGCTACCTGTAATGATTTGTGGCAAGGAGGACTAGGTACGGACAATAACACAGTGACAGGGCCGGGAAAGACAGGAAGTGTAGTTTACACACGGACAGTGAGACTCAGGGCGGACAACAAGGAACAAGGAAACGTGACATGGAACGGGATCGGTGATGGGTGAAACGGAAACCGCGGTGCAGACGACACGAAACACGGTGCAGATGACACGAAACACGGTGCAGACGACAAGGGATCATGACGTAATCCCCCCTCAAAAGGACCGGATTCCAGACGGTCCTAAAACAAAAAACAAAAACAATAAAAATTAACGAAGAACCCAGAAACAGATAGACCAAGGGGGAAACAAGGGGCACAAAGACAGTTCATGGGGGTACAAGGGGTACCACGGGGGCAATTAGGCAGTCCACGGGGGCACAAAGGGCAGACAGGCAGAGAGGAGGCTCACTCACAGTGACAGGCGTGGGCTCTGGCTCGCAGACCAGGGCAGGCGTGGGCTCTGGCTCACAGACCGGGGCAGGCGTGGGCTCTGGCTCACAGACCGGGGCAGGCGTGGGTCGGGAGGCAGAAGCCCGTCTTCTCTTCCTCCTCCGGGCAGACGAAGTGGACCGTGCAGGCTCATGGGAAACGACTGGTGTGGGGGTTTGTTCGCTGACAGGTGGGGCAGGCATGATGGGAAGAGCCATGGGCGAGTGGAAGGTCACCACTGCGGGAGGTGAGGTAGGGTCCTCCTCTGCCACGCCCACAGTGAGTGGCAAGCCGCTGACCAGCAAAGTCTCTTCCACGATCTCCTGCAGAGTCCAGCCGCATGTCGCCGGTGGCAACTGCTCCTTCAGCAATGCGTCCAAATTGCCCCTGAAGAAAACCACCAGGGCTGACTCCGGGAAGTCCGAGACGTGTGCCAGCTCCAGGAAGTCCTGGTTGTGGTCTTCAACCGGTCGGTCCCCTTGCTTCAAACAAAGCAGCTGGTAGTTGGCCTGATGGACCGCTGGATCCATTGTGTGGTTGTGCGTTCTGTAATGATTTGTGGGAAGGAGGACTAAGCAGACGGGAGGTAGGATCAAGACGCGGCTTTTATTAACATAAAATAAACAAACTCTGGAACAAATGAAAAGTCCACGAGGGGAAAAAGCAAACGCAAACACAAACTAAATCTCAGGTGAACCAAACATCCACGAAGGGCTGGGAAACCTCGAGCAAACACGAATGGCAATATCCACGAAGGGCTGGGAAACCTAGAACAAACACGAATGGCAATATCCACGAAGGGCTGGGAAACCTAGAACAAACACGAATGGAGATTATACACACAGGCATAGGCAGGAACATGCAGTGCAGACAACAACAAGAAATGTCAACGCACCACAAAGGGAAGGGGAAACAGCGGGGTTTAAATAAACAGACACGGTGATGACAAGATGACAGACAGGTGCGGACAATAACACAGTGACAGGGCCGGGAAAGACGGGAAGTGTAGTTTACACACGAACAGCGAGACTCAGGGCGGACAACAAGGAAAACGTGACATGGAACGGGATCGGTGATGGGTGAAACGGAAACCGCGGTGCAGACGACACGAAACACGGTGCAGATGACACGAAACACGGTGCAGACGACAAGGGATCGTGACACTACCATGTATGAAAGATAAAAAGAAATAAAATATATATATACTGCCGGCCAAAAGTTTGGAATAATGTTCAGATTTTGCTGTTTCGGAAGGAAATTGGTACTTTAATTCACCAAAGTGGCATTCAACTGAACACAAAGTATAGTCAGGACATTACTGATGTACAAAACAGCATCATCACTATTTGAAAAAAGTTATTTTTTATCAAATCTAGACAACAGCCATTACTCCAACACCTTATCCTTGAGTAATCATGATAAATTGATAATTTGGTTCTAGAAAATCACTTTCCATTATATCAAACACAGCTGAAAGATATTTGGTTTGTTAAATGAAGCTGAACATTGTCTTTGTGTTTGTTTTTGAGTTGCCATCCATCCATCCATCTATCTTCAACCGCTTATCCGAAGTTGGGTCACGGGGGCAACAGCTCCAGCAGGGGGCCCCAAACTTCCCTATCCTGAGCCACATTAACCAGCCCTGACTGGGGGACCCCGAGGCATTCCCAGGCCAGTGTGGAGATGTAATCTCTCCACCTAGTCCTGGGTCTTCCCCGAGGCCTCCTCCCAGCTGGACGTGCCTGAAACCCCTCCCTAGGGAGACGCCCCGGGGGCATCCTTACCAGATGCCCAAACCACCTCAACTGACTCCTTTCGACGCAAAGGAGCGGCGGCTCTACTCCGAGCTCCTCACGGATGACTGAGCTCCTCACCCTATCTCTAAGGGAGAAGCCCGCCACCCTTCTGAGGAAGCCCATTTCGGCCGCTTGTACTCGTGACCTAGTTCTTTCAGTCATGACCCAGCCTTCTTGACCGTATCTGAGGGTAGGAACGAAATTTGACCGGTAGATCGAGAGCTTTTTTTTTCGTGACAACGGTGCGATAGAGCGAGTGCAATACCGCCCCCGCTGCCCCGATTCTCCGGCCAACCTCCCGCTCCACTGTCCCCTCACTCGTGAACAAGACCCCGAGGTACTTGAACTCCTTCACTTGGGGCAATACCTCCTTCCCTACCTGGAGTACGCACTCCATTTTTGAGTTGCCACAGTATGCAATAGACTGGGATGTCTTAAGGTCAATATTACGTCAAAAAAGGCAAAAAAAAAATAAGAAACAGCTTTCTCTAGAAACTTGTCTAGAACAATACAAGAAAACAAGAACAGCCAATGAAAAGTGAACCTGAAATGTACAATCTTGCTTTTCAACTGGCATGCACCCAATGCCCCAAGACTAGATGATTAGGTGTGTCTATATATGTAGTGATTAATCTAAATTTGTGATTAAGGTAAGGTTGTGCACTCTAAGAGGCAGGTCTGAACATATTTCCATTTTGTTTACACCAGGCACATTTCTGAATCCCCATTAGCTCTGTCAGGCAAAGACAGATGGTCGGTTTTCACCATCAACATCTTCAGGTATTTAGAAGATACAGACTGTCCATTCTGACCGCAGTTTTTATCTGGTCATGATGAATTGTTTATTATAGTTACATAAAATGTAGGTCTAATAATGTGACCCTTCATTTCCCATTTAGATCCTCATAACTGATAACTATTATTTTGCATTCCAAATATTTGCAGCTATTTTCATAATATTTCATTTTGGCCTGCTTGCAAAGCAAATAAATGCATGTTTCTAGGAAAACAAGAAAAATATATTTTATCTCAGTGCAAGACTAGAAGACACTGTTCTTTTTTTGCACAAGTTGCATAACTTATATGGTAACACTTTAAAATAAGGTTACATTTAGCTAACAGCTAAAGTGAACGATACTTTTACAGCATTTATTAATCTTGGTTAATGTAATTTTAACATATACTAACACATTTTTTAAATCAAAAGTTGCATATGTTAACATTAGTTAAAGCACTGTGAACTAACAATGAACTAACAATGAACTAACAATAGTATTAATTATTAACTAACATTACAGTAACAAAGATTAATAAATACTTTAAAATCTATATTGTTCATTGTTAGTTCATGTAAGTTCATAGTTCATTAACAAATGTTAACTAATGAATCCTATCAGAAAGTGCTACTGATTAAAGTGGCAAGAAAAAGCATGTGACCCCTTTGGAATTACCCCTCATTTCTGCATCAGTTATCGAAAAAATGTGGCCTGATCTTCACCTGATTCCTAAGATTCCTAATAATAGCAAACACAATCTGCTTAATAATTGTACTTTTAATGTCTTTATTGAACATGTTGTTTCATTATTTGCAGTCCATGCTGGAAAAAGTATGTGAACCCCTAGGCTTCTGACTCATTTTTTTCTCTCCCCTTTACTCCCCAATTTGGCATGCCCAATTCCCTCAATGTGCTCTAAGTCCTCATGGTGGCGTAGTGACTTGCCTCAATCTGGGTGGCGGAGTTGCCTCTGCGTCTGAGACTGTCAATCCGCGCATCTTATCATGTGGCTTGTTGAGCGTGTTGCCGTGGAGACCTAGCGTGCGTGGAGGCTCATGCTATTCTCCCCGGCATCCATGGCAACTCACCACAAGCCCCACCGAGAGCAAGAACCACATTATAGCGACCACAAGGAGGTTAAACTAACGTAAACTATCGTACCAACCCTAGCAACTGGGCCAATGGGTTGCTTAGGAAGCCTGAGTGGAGTCACTCAGCACGTCTTGGAGTCGAACTTGCGACTCCAGGTGTCGTAGTCAGCGTCTTTACTTGCTGAGCTACCCAGGACACCGACTTCTGACTTTTAAAAAGCTAATTGGATGCAGGTGTTAGTCAATGAGCTGAGACTGTAGGTGTGGACTTTATAGTGTGTGCTGTATAAAATCTCTACAGTCTGGTACTAACATAGTCTTAATGTATGAAGAAGCCTGTGAACCATGCCCTGATCAAAACAAATGTCTGAGGACCTTAGAAGAAGAATTGTACAGATGCCCGAAGCTGGAAGAGGCTATAAATCATTTCTAAAAGACCTGGATTTTCCCCTACCCACAGTATAACAAATTATCTACAAATGGCTGAAATTCAGCACTGTTGCTAGTTTGCCTAGAAGTGAGCGTCCTGCATAGTTCACCCCAAGAGCACAATATGCAATACTGAAGAAACCCCCCCCCCCCCTCCCAAAAAAACCCAATGGTTACAGCAAAAGATTTTTCAGAAATATCTTGAACTTATTAAAGTCTCTGTTCATGGGTCAACTACTGAACAAGAATGGTGTTCATGGGAGGACACCTTGGAGGAAACCTCTGCTCTCCAAACAAAAAATGTCTTCATGTCTGAAGTTTGCAACAGACCACCTTGATGCTCCACAAAGCTTCTGGAATAATTTTCTGTGGATACATGGAACAAAATTTAACTTTTTGGTTAAAGAAGAAAAACGGCTCTGCACACCAACACCAACACCAAAACCTCATCCCATCTGTGAAGCATGGTTGACAAAGCATCATGGTTTGGGGCTGCTTTGCTACTTCAGGGCCTGGACAGCTTGCAATCATTTAGGGGAAAATAAATTCATAGTTGTATTAAGAGATTTTACAAGAGAATGAAGTGGTCTGTCATCTAACATTTGGGTCAATAGTTATTAAATACAAGGGTTCACATACTTTTTCCAGCATGGACTTTAAATAATTAAACAATATGCTTATTAATAAATGAAAACTACAATTATTTGCTTGTCATTACTTTTTTATTTATCCCCCTTTTCTCCCAATTTGGAATGCCCAATTCCCACTACTTAGTAGGTCCTTGTGGTGGTGCGGTTACTCACATCAATCCGGGTGGCAGAGGATGAGTCTCAGTTGCCTCCGTGTCTGAGACCGTCAATCCACGCATCTTATCACGTGACTCGTGGTGCATGACCACCACGAGGAGGTTACCCCATGTGACTCTACCCTCCCTAGCAACCGAGCCAATTTGGTTGCTTAGAAGGCCTGGCTGGAGTCACTCAGCACACCCTGGATTCGAACTCACGACTCCAGGGGTGGTAATCATCGTCAATACTGGCTAAATTTGTATTTGTCTATTATTTGGACTTAATTAGGTGAAGATCAGACCACATTTTATGAATAATTAATGCAAAAATATGGGTAATTTCAAAGGGTTCACATACTTTTGCTTTTCTCTGTATATTCCAACACTATTATTTTTTGGCTTCTTTAATGATCCATTTGTAAATGGTAAATCTAATTGATGTACGCTTCAATGAAATCATATAAACACTGGGTTTTAGCACAAAAGATATTGTTCTTTGTTGCAGATGTTGCTTAATTATTTTTTACTTGGCCCTTGGATTGATTTTGATAAAGTTACATGAAAGGATTTAACAACACAAACCGGTGAGTTTAACTACAGTCAGCAGTGAGTTTAAAAATGTTCAGCGGTGAGTTAAACAACAACCAGTGTGCACATTCCCAATATTTGCAGCACAAATGAAGGCACATTTTTCCATTCTGAATGAGTGGATTATAGAGAACGAGTGAAAATAGATCTAGCTTTTTAAGTTAATATCAAAATGACCATTGTGCTTTTATTTTCAAAGTCATGTTGATCAAAACCTATTTATCAGCTAAGGATGTGAAGTCAAGTCAGTTTATTCTCCAGCCAGTTCTTGAAGGATTTTATGGTTGGACCTTAAAAATCTTGGAATCCCCTTTGACTACTTGAATGTAAATAAACGCACAGGATTATGGGTGTTTAGTTTTGTTTTTCATGTTAACTGATGTTCATGTTGTTTAGAATGAAAGTGCCAATATCTCTTAATTACTCTGAAAAATGTTCAAAGTTTTTAATCCACCTTTAATCAGGACAATTTGACCCCCGAATGGTAGTTGAAGAGCCCTGGCCAATGGCCTCAAAGCAACCCTTGCTGCAAGCCTGTTGAACCATTCTTGCTGTCACTCTGTTTGTTTTCAATTGTAAATGGGGATTAAGAGATAATTGATGTGGTCTGTTGGATCATGAAATAATCAAGCCTTGAATCACTGTAAAAAACAAACAAAAACACTTAAATTCCAAAACACAATTAACGTAATGAGCCATTGATAGTCGGACAGGCTGCATGTTATTTGCTGTATAACATGTTGGTTTGTGGGAATTATGAATGTTCACATGGTTGAACAGGCATAACAGCCTGTGAGTAATCTCTGGAGTGTTTCTCTTTTCAAATTAGTTTTCCATTACACGAGAGGTGAACCTGGAAATTACCAGCACTCATCCAGGCTTTTGTGTCGTTGCACAGCTTGTCAAAAGAAACACATTGCTTGTGACACATCCTTATGGTTAATTGCATTCCAGAGTCAGTGGAAAGATCATGAGGTGTGCTTGGAAATCTGAGGGCTGTTATCGACTGCAGTGCCTGTTTGTATCACTTTCCATTGGTTAGACATCTTTTATTTAAAGTTCACTGCAAAAAAATACTTTCTAAAAATATCTAAACTCCCTTAAAACAAGATACATTTAAAAGATACAAAATTGAATAATATAAACCAGTCACCATTCACTTTTATTGTGGGCAAAAAAGAGCAGTGTCATCATTCTTTCTCTTGTGTTTCACAAAAGAAAGGAAGTTATAACCGGTTGGAACGACATGAGGGTGAGTAAATTATAACAGAATTTTCATTTTTGGCTGAACGTTCCCTTTAACCTTGTGTGACCCCATGCCCACATGTGTGGACGTTGTATTTTTGCTTTGATATATGCAAAGCATAATTTAAATGAATAAATACAGACCGAATACTGTTTACAAGACTCCAGACTGTCATTTAAAGGGTTAAACTTCTGGCGCACTTCCGAGTCACGTGACACAACAGCATGCCGTCCTATGCCTCCTGTGGATGCAGTGCCAACAAAAGTGCCTCTGGTAAGAAAGTTCTTTAAGTTTTCTTTATTAAAACATGTTTGGTTGTAAAGAGTAGAGTCTCTAGTTTAGTTTGATATGCTGCTTTAAAAAAATCGGTTCATTTTTCGCACGTCAGCGTGCTGATAAACATGATGTCCACATATGTGGAAACTGGCACCGAATTTCCACAAAAGTAGAAAAAACATGCTAGTTATTTTGATTAACTTTCAACATATCTGTGGGTCATTTCGCTTCATTTTAATATATATTTTGTTATGTTTAATTCTATTATCAAGGTGCAATACGATTCTATTCATTAACTTTAGTTAATGCATCCCTATGTTTACTGTGCATTTTCACATTGAGTATAAATGCATTCATCCAAAAGCTAGAGGGTTTATATGGACTATATATGGACAATACGGTGCATTTTGAACTGTTCTGAGATCAGTGTAGACCGACAGCACACTGGAGGTAAAGTCATTCACTAAATAGGGAGCAAGGGAGCATCCTATAGCTCTCTATGCATTTAAGTGCATTCAATCCTAAAATCAGATCAAAAGTTCAGTTTCAGGCTGCAGATGATGTTTGGATCACTCAACATGTTTGGCAGACACGGGACAATGATAATCAGTACATAGATGCACAATTTTATAATGCAACATTTTAATTTAACACGGTTGGCAGTGATTGGATGATGCTGGACATTACTTTGAATAATTATTATTTATTCAGCTTTACAGAAAATCATCTTTAATGTCTGTAACGTCACAAAAACATGAATAACACTCCTGGAAACATAATAAACAATTTGATGGAAAAAAGTCAGACTTTCTATAGCTTAGTGTTATTTAAAATTTCACAACGTAGTCTTGTTGTCCATATATGTGGACATTCATTTTTAAGAAAACTATTTGTTCAAGAATTATTTATTTTTTAAATGTATTTAGCTTATTAGGTGCTGCCAGTTACAGATCAAAAAGGGAAATGGAAAATGCACAGAGCAGTCATGCTCAGGTCTTGTGAGGTGAAACAATAATTACAAAAAAAGTAATAATAATAATAACTTTTGCCCTGTGAATTATGTTTATTTTTCTTCTTCATTGGTAAAATGCTTCTCAGGTAAATGTATCTTGTTTTAAGGATGTTTAGATATTTCTATTAGACAACAAGGCAAAAATACAAAGTTTACAGTCTATACACCGCTAAAAAGTTATTTTCTTAATTAGCATTAGTAAAAATATCTCAACATCATCAAAAATTTGTTTGCCTTTGAAATACGTTTATTTTTCTTACTCCATTGGCAAAGTGTTTTTTCTCTCTTCTTTTAAGCATAAACCTTAAAACATTTAATCGTATTTCTCTGAAAACAAGACTTAATATCTTACGTCATTCTGCTTGTTAAGAAAATACATCTTGTTTTAAGAATATATAGATTTTTTACTGGAACACAAGACAAAAATACTAATAAAGAAAAGGATTTTTTTTTATTTTATTACCTGCATCTTTGGCATTCCAGTCACCATTCTGTTGTTATCATTTTGGACCTCTTACAGTAACGGTGCATTATGGGCTTCATTTAGCACAACTCTTATCTGCTCAACTCCAGAGGCCAGTTACTGGTTCCTGTTATTGCAGTTTTATGTCACTGAGGCGATCCGTGCACCCAGCCTGGCCTGCAGCGTTCCACTGGCTTTTTCACCAGCGAACAATTCAGATTGTGTAAAGCGGCACAGCAAAGAATTTGGATTGTTTGTTATTACAATGCCAGCTCATGGTAGGCCCAGTGCCCGTTGTTTTGACTTTTGAGAACAATCAGCATTTGCAATAAAAGGAGACCCTGTCCTCCCTGTTTCCCTGTGCACAGTGTGCTGGTCTTCCTAAATTACTGGAAAGTTTGAACTGGGTCCAGTGTGTTTTCCTGTAGCAGGAGAGTTTATATTGTGTTGAGGGTCAAAACTGGCCAAAAGAGTATGGCCCACATACTATTCAAATGAATGGTTGATTGTGTAATTAGAAACAATTTTGTAGGTTTTAAAAGGACGTGTGCAAAAAACAAGTCAGTCATTTAAAAATAAAAATGATATTTTGTCTTAATGTCCCAAGTTTACAACAATTGACAGGACATTTTATGGTAAGAATTGAAAGTAAATTTCACTAAACCTGTCAAGAACATGTCCAGGATATATTTAACCACAAAATGAAACCTATTTTTTTAGGACATTCAAGATATATATATATATATATATATTTATTTGCATTGTGACATGGGGGTCTGGGTATCTCAGCGAGTATTGACGCTGACTACCACCCCTGGAGTCACGAGTTCGAATCCAGGGTGTGCTGAGTGACTCCAGCCAGGTCTCCCAAGCAACCAAATTGGCCCGGTTGCTAGGGAGGGTAGAGTCACATGGGGTAACCTCCTCATGGCCACGATTAGTGGTTCTCGCTCTCGCTGGGGCGTGTGGTGAGTTGTGCGTGGATGCCGTGGAGAATAGCGTGAAGCCGCCACACGCACACGTACATGTCTCCATGGTAACACGCTCAACAAGCCACATGATAAAATGCACGAATTGACGGTCTCAGACGTGGAGGCAACTGAGATTCGTCCTCATCCACCCGGATTGAGGCAAGTCACTACGCCACCACGAGGACCTAGAGCACATTGGGAATTGGGCATTCCAAATTGGGGAGAAAATGGGAGGAAAAAAATCTAATAGAAATTTGCATTGTGGCATTATTTTTCTTTTTATGACAATTAAGCATATACACCAATCCTAATTATGTAATGCAAAATAAATCAAATTTCCATTAATGTAATGTAAAAAATTATAAATATATTATTCACATTTTAAGAATCTATACATATTGGTAGCATTTGTTGTGCAAATTAAAACAAATCATACATTGCATTAATTTTGACTGTAGTAAAAAAAAAATACTAATGGAAATACAATAAGGATCACAATGCAGAAACGTATAATGATATATTATTTAAATTGTAAAGCACCTAATCATATTAGTAGTATTTGTTGTGCCACCTTTAATTTATTCGAATTAAAATAATTTTAATGTAATCAATTGTTTTTTTAATGAAAATCTAATGAGAAACAAAATACCAAAAATTATAATGATATATTGTTTAAATTGTAAAGCATCTATACATACTGGCAGGGATGGATTATGACTTGTAAAGGCCCTGGGGCCAATTATCTCCAAGGGCCCCCCCTCCCAAAGTTGTTGACCGGATGGGGGTTTGATTGCCAAACAGGATGAAGCAACCTTAAAGCCCAGCCCATCCCCATATATATATATATATAATTGTATTATTTGGGGTCAAATGTGACCTATAATCTTTTCATCCATTATATGATGCACCGGCTAAGAGATAGCAAAGGATGCGGGGAATTTAAAAAATCCAGTTGCCCTCTTGTTTTGGTTTTGGGGTCACAAGTGTTTGGAATGTTGCTATGGTGAATTCACATGTTATTCTATATACTGGCATTCTTTCATCGGCCGAGTCACGATGAACGCTCTCTCTGCCGATGTTATTACTGTCAGAAGGATGAACAGATTAAATAAGGGCCCCTCGGCTGTGCCTGCAGTCGTTGCTAATGTCACCCACATTACTGGCTCGGGTTTCAGGTCGGTGTAAAGCAAGCTTCCTTCCCTAATTTCGGATAAATTTAATCTGAGCAAATGGTTATCAGCATGGTTCTGGATCAGGACGTTTGCTTGTTGACTTTGAAACTGAGCACATTCTTAAGAAAAGGATGCATCTTATCATCTGCTACACGCACAGACTAGTGATAGGCTCGTATTTGTTGAAACTTGTGAAATGTTTTGCTTTACTTGGTATGACAAACTTTGTCCTTTTGAGGTGGATCTTCTCTGCCTCTATCAATATAACAGAGCCCTAGACTGGTTCTCAAATGGTTTTGTTTCAGGACCCCAATTTGACTTTGGACATCAAGAGGTGACCAACACAAAAGTAAACAAAATAATCCTTACAAAAATTTAAACATTGAAATTGATCAAAATAACCATAAACTACATAGGCCCAAAAATATGCACTTTTATTATTCAAATAATGTTGCATGTTAAAATAACATTGGTTGCGGTGACATTTCTGCAAAATGATATTACATGGTTCTTTACGCGTATGGCGGCAGTTCCGGGGTGAAATGTCCACTCTTTGGGGGTAAAAGAGAGTTAAATGTTTTCCCAAACAGATGAGGTTTTAAGGATAATGCTCTTTAGAGTTTTAAATCAACAAAACCGACCTCCATACCCTAAACCTAAACCTAAACCGCTAGTGTTATAAAGGCAAATGTGAGATATAAAAACACAATTGCTGAAGCAACTACGTCATGTTTTGGTGTTTCTGTGACACTTTCGGCTCATGTGTCGACTCACATGCTCTTCAGGACTCGTACCTTCGGTCCTTCGCATCGCAAGTGCAATGCTCTATCAGTTCAGTTCCCGCGCAATTTGATCACTTACAAACAAGCTTGTAAATGTAATTGGTTATGTAATGCAAACGTTAACATTTTGTAAACGTTAAAAGCCAGGCACTATTGTAAAAGTGTTTAGATACCAAGACACAACTACGCGAGGAACAGGGTGAAAAGCACGTGTTTATGAACTGACAATCTGTTGTTTTTCTCGTGATTTGTGTGAAAGTGAATAAAAGTCATTGCTGTTGTAGCGCCTCTAGTGTTCATTTCGTAATATGTACAGCAAGCCATGTAAAAACCTTTTGCAAAAATGTAGGTATAATAACATGTTCTTATGAGGCCAGGTGGGTTAAATGCTTTTTATAAGATGTAGAATCAGCAATATACTATCATACGTGCATTTCCCCAAAAAGTGAAACAAGTTGCTATGTAAAATCCTGTGCCAATTTCTCTTCCCAGTGCAGCCCTGCAGTCATGGCTACTACTGTATCACTGGAGTAAACCATGGGTACTACAGTATTACCCTATTTTATGTGACTTTACTGAATTGAAATATAGTGATAAACAGCAGCATTTAACTAAATATTTCACTTGAAAAAATAAGTCAAAGTCCCTTTAAGGCTGAGTGGTGCTGAAGAGAATCAGAGAATCGTTTATGTGAACTACAAGGAGATTCGAAAGAACCATCCATCCATCCATCCATCTTCAACCGCTTATCCGAAGTCGGGTCGCAGGGGCAGCTGCTCCAGCAGGGGGCCCCAAACTTCCCTATCCCGAGCCATATTAACCAGCACTGACTGGGGGACCCCGAGGCGTTCCCAGGCCAGTGTGGAGATGTAATCTCTTCACCTAATCCTGGGTCTTCCCCGTGGCCTCCTCCCAGCTGGACGTGCCTGAAACACCTCCCTAGGGAGGCGGCCAGGGGGCATCCTTACCAGATGCCCAAACCAGCTCAACTGACTCCTTTCGACGCAAAGGAGCAGCGGCTCTACTCCGAGCTCCTCACGGATGACTGAGCTCCTCACCCTATCTCTAAGGGAGAAGCCTGCCACCCATTTCGGCCGCATGTACTCGCGACCTAGTTCTTTCGGTCATGACCCAGCCTTCATGACCATAGGTGAGGGTAGGAACGAAAATTGACCAGTAGATCGAGAGCTTTGCCTTCCGGCTCAGCTCTCTTTTCGTGACAAAGATGCGATAGAGCGAGTGCAATACCGCCCCCGCTGCCCCGATTCTCCGGACAACCTCCCGCTCCATTGTCCACCTCACTTGTGAACAAGACCCCGAGGTACTTGAACTCCTTCACTTGGGGCAATACCTCCTTCCCTACCTGGAGTACGCACTCCATCGGTTTCCTGCTGATTCGAAAGAACCGACTCACTAAAATGAATCAGTGTTTCCAACACTAAATATGTTAACCGATTCATTAACATGAGAAACCAACATAACATGAAAGTACCAACGTCAAACGTAGGGCTATGTGAATGAGATTTAAACATGTTACCAAAATAAAGACTTACATTTCAGCCTGTATCTCACTTTAAGCTATCTATACGTGGCTTCAGAAGACTTGGAATATAGCACACAAGTCATATTGACATGATACGTTTCTGTCATTTTTGGAGCTTGACGTCATTGGTCCCTATGCACTTTCATTTTATGGAAAAAGGCATTGTGTAAATTAGGATGAGTAAATGATCGCATCATTTTCATTTTTGGCGGAACTATGCCTTTAAAGATTAACTTGTCGTTATGTCTGGCCGAGGCGCTAGGTAAACAAATGCCTGAGGCTAAATCCCAGTGTCTCTCTTTAATCCGTGGACTGATGTCAGTATGCTTATGTGTGGATGTTGTCACTCATGTTCAATAGATTTGACCTCTGACCTGTTAGAAGTACTTCCAGGTGGCGGCTCTCCAGTGTGGCTCTTCCTGTCAGGCTATTGAGACCCCCTGCGGTCAGCCAACACATCTCCATCTATAAATATCACATTACGGCCTCTCCTAAATATCCTCACTGATCCTTCATGTCTCCCGAATTCCTCATGGAAGTATACACAAACACCAGACACGGCCCCTTTGAGTGATCCATGCTATCTGGTACTACATAACAAAAAGATGTGTAATGAGATGATAGATCTGTTGGTGTTGTGGTTATGTGTATGTTTTGTTAGGAAACAGATAAAAGCGAGATTTTTAAAAGGAAATATAAGTTGATTTTGACTGTGCAAAAGTCGCCAATATGAGGCTATAGTGTTGTTGATGGTTGCTGGGGTGTTCTGGGTTGTTAACAGGGCTGGACTGGTAATCTGACCAGGATATATCACTGGTGCTTGACAGGGAATTGCAATTAAATAATTGAATTAAATTGCACTTGACCCAGACGTTAGTGCTTTGTGCGAGCAATTTCAACAAACACACTAGCGCCTAGACAGCGCATACATGCATGAAAATACCAAAACTTTATGGTTATTCCCACTGACTTAGCACGTCCTACACTTTGCATTAGGCACTGTTAAAACAGGGCCCTATATGATTGTGGCAGATCTCTGCCTTCCCACGAAAGAGGAAGCAGGAGCCGGGTGAAGAGTTTACAGAAGACTATAATTAGACACATTTTGGTAATGCTTTAGATTACAGCCCGCAATTTACAGTGTAAGTACACTGAATTTACAGCATACCTTTTTGTAATAATGCATAGGTATTATAATCTATCTATCTATCTATCTGTCTGTCTGTCTGTCTGTCTGTCGTCTGTCCGTTATGTCTGTCTATCTATCTATCTATCTATCTATCTATCTATCTATCTATCTATCTATCTATCTATCTATCTATCTATCTATCTATCTATCTATCTGTCTGTCTGTCTATCTATCTATCTGTCTGTCTGTCTATCTGTCCATCCATTATGTTTCTCTATCTATCTATCTATCTATCTATCTATCTATCTGTCTGTCTGTCTGTCTGTCTGTCTGTCTGTCTGTCTGTCTGTCTGTCTGTCTGTCTGTCTGTCTGTCTGTCTATCTATCTATCTATCTATCTATCTATCTATCTATCTATCTGTCTGTCTGTCTGTCTATCTATCTGTCTGTCTGTCTATCTGTCTGTCTGTCCATCCATTATGTTTCTCTATCTATCTATCTATCTATCTATCTATCTATCTATCTATCTATCTATCTATCTATCTATCTATCTATCTATCTATCTATCTATCTGTCTGTCTGTCTGTCTGTCTGTCTGTCTGTCTGTCTGTCTGTCTGTCTGTCTATCTATCTATCTGTCTGTCCATCCATTATGTTTCTCTATCTATCTATCTATCTATCTATCTATCTATCTATCTATCTATCTATCTATCTATCTATCTATCTATCTATCTATCTATCTATCTATCTATCTATCTATCTATCTATCTATCTGTCTGACTTTCTGTCTGTCTGTCTGTCTGTCTGTCATCTGTCCGTTATGTCTGTCTGTCTATCTATCTATCTGTCTGTCCATCCATTATGTTTCTCTATCTATCTATCTATCTATCTATCTATCTATCTATCTATCTATCTATCTATCTATCTATCTATCTATCTATCTATCTATCTATCTATCTATCTGTCTGACTTTCTGTCTGTCTGTCTGTCTGTCTGTCATCTGTCCGTTATGTCTGTCTGTCTGTCTATCTATCTATCTATCTATCTATCTATCTATCTATCTATCTATCTATCTATCTATCTATCTATCTATCTATCTATCTATCTATCTATCTATCTGTCTGTCTTTCTGTCTGTCTGTCTCTGTCTGTCTATCTATCTATCTGTCCGTCCGTCCGTCTTTCTAAATTGCTCCCAAATGTAAGATTGTTGTTTTGCATAGTAGGTCATACATGCCACATAATATTAGAATGGTTACCCCTTAGTTATGAAATACTTACAGTATAAATTATTTGTTATTTTCCAGGTTGTTACCCCTTTATTCCCCAAACTTTGCATATTGTTCCCTTATACCTATATTTAAGTAATTTATAGGTCACTATTATTACAAAAAAGTAATTCGGTGGATTTACGCTGTAAATTGCGGGCTGTAATCTAAAGCGTTACTCACATTTTCACTTGTAAACAGCATAAACTGCTTTTTAGCACACACTCGCCGGCACACACTCACACAGCTCCGTGTGTCACTCACATGTTGGCCTTTCAGGCCCAACGCAGAATGCACACATTCGTCAGCTGCATGCATCTCTCTCTCTCTCTCTGGTGTCTCTGGCTTCTCTTTATCTCTCTCCAGGCTGACTGGTGTAATTCAGTGCCAGCCGTCTATCCTTACGGCCCGGCCATGCCCTCCTCGTCACAATGATGTTTTCGCCCGTTCAGCAGGCACAAACGACATGATTTTAGGGATGATTCTTGGCCTTTACTCACGTTTCACACCTAAGTTTACCATTCAGAGTAAGAAGCTTGTTCAAATCCCTAACCCTACTGTAAGTATGAGCATTAGTAATAGTGACACTTGCCATAGCATTCACCATTCATACAACAAAACAATAACTGAATAAGTAAATGAACTGATGGAAACCTGTTAATATTTCTTTGTTTGGTGTTCAGTAATTTCACATGATGAAAAGCAGTATTTGTTTATAGTGTCTCTCCTTTACTAGCGCACAAAACTAAACCCACTGATTCTTGCATTTCATGCGTGAACAGAGCGCGGGCACTGCTGCGCTTTATTAATAATTAAGGATACAGATTTTGTTGCTCTTACTGTTTTTTGCATTCTCTTGTGTCAATGCTATCCCAAGTACAACTCATTACCCATTCAGCCTGAAGGCCACAACAGTGTGTTACTATAGATTTGGCACATTGCAATAATTTGAATGTCGTGAAATTGCAGTAGTGGAATTATATGATATCAGAACCTTCATATGTGGTTCTGGAATGTCGGTTAAATGGATATGGTCTTGATCTTCAGACTGGATTCTCTGGAATGCTCTTGTGAACTATGAGGTCACTGTGAATGAAAATTCTTTGCAGGTGCCCGTCGGCACTCACACTGTATGTGTAATGCTCCCTCCGGGATATGCGGCGTCTCGTCTTCCACGCAATTTCAAATTGGAATCCTCTGCATTCATTGAGTTTGACTCGTCCCTCCTTTTCTTTAAAAAAAGCAAAAATCTGGGTTACAGTGAGACTCTTTCAATGGAAGTCAATGGGGGCCAAACCGTTAATGTTAAAATACTCGCTGCTTTAAAAGTATAGCCACAAGACATTAACAATATGCGTGTTAATAACCTTCACTGTGTAAACTTAAAGCCAATTTTACAACTTCGTTGCTATGACGATGTAATGTCAACAAACCTTAAAACCCCAAAATGACTGTAAAAATGGGGTTTAAGCATCTTTTCTGCTCAAATAATACACTCGTTTTAACAGAATAATTAATATAAGTGCTTTTTTTATTTTAAGCTTCACATTTCTGCCTTTAAACCCTGTCAAAATTGGCAACCCGCTCTACCTGAGCCACAGCCGCACATTATGTAACATCAAGAGTGTTGTCTGCCACACGAACAAAAGAACCATATAGATGAAGCTCATGAAAACATGTTCTGGTTGCATTTCACCCCAAAAGAAAACGAAGAAATTACATTTTGCATGAAGAAAATAAAGCCTATTGCAATTTGCATTGACATTATTTCCATTACAATATACCCAAATTTTGATGTCTTCATGACATGATCTGTACATGGATTCAAGAAATGCCAGAAACGTGGCACCTCTGACGTTTACATTCCTAATTTAAAGAGAGCCATTCATCATCCTGTCTTAACGTCTTGCTCCACTGCACGATTACCAGAGTAAAATATGTGTAACTTTATTGCATAGATGAAGACAGTCAATCACCAAGAGCTTTTTAAGAGCCCTTAAATGCATGAGAAGTGCAAAATACCTGGGAGGTCTTGAGCACAAAGACAGTTTGAGATGTTCCTGATGAGCAGGTGCACTGTGTGTCTATCTGGCTGTTTTCAACCCCTAGTGAGCTGCCTTACTAGACAGCAATTTTTTTTGCATCATAGGGTGTGCTTTTGACTTGAAAGCTGCTCAAAACTGTATTTGTAGCTAAATTCTATAATTCTATTTATATTTAGCCTATCGCTACCTTATCTGATTACTCAACTTAAAGGGACAGTTCAACCAAAAATGAAAATCCCCTCATCATTTACTAAGAATTTCTTTCTTCATCTGAACACAAACAAAGATTTTTAGAAGAATATTTTGAGCTCTGTAGGTCCAAACAATGCAAGTGAATGGTGGCCTTAAATTTGAAGTACCAAAAAGCACATAAATGCAGCATAAAATAGTCCATAAGAATCCAGTGGTTAAATCCATGTCTTACCACTGGAGTAGTGTGGATTACTTTTATGCTGCCTTTACAAGCTTTTTGGACCTTTAAAGTTCTGGCCACCATTCACTTGCATTGTATGGACCTACAGAGCTGAAATATTCTTCTAAAATTCTTTATGTTCAGAGGAAGAAATAAAGTCATGCACACCTGAAATGGTATGAGGGTGAGTACAGTAAATAATGAGAGAATTTCAATTTTTTGGGTGAATTTTCACAAATGACATAATGGATGTTAACTACCCTATATTCCATTACTGTTCCATTCCAAATTCTGTCATCATTCATCATCATGTTGTTCCAAACCTGTATGACTTGCTGTCTTGCATGCGACACAATAAGGAGATTTTAGACTGAGTTACTATTTAATTTCAGTGAATGCGATTTTTTTATCTATATTTTGAAGGTGAATTATGACTGTCAATCCCTAACATTCTGTCTAACATATTTTGTGTTCCCAAAGGGTCACACGAGTTTTGAGCAACATGATGGTTGGGAAATAATGACATAATATTAAATTATGGCTGAGCTATCAATTTAAAGGGACAGTTCACCCCAAAATGAAAATTATCTCATCATTTACTCACCTTCATGCCATACCAGATATGTATGACTTCTCTTCAGCAGAACACAAATTCAGATTTTCAGAAAAATATTTCAGCTCTGTTGGTCAGTACAATGCAAGTGAATGGGTGCCAAAAGTATAAAAGTAATGCTCCAGTGGTTAAATCCATATCTTCAGAAATGATAGAATAGGTGTGGGTGAGAAACAGATCAATATTGATACATTTTTGCTATAAGTTCTTCTCCCAGCCCAGCAGGGGCGATATAAAACACAGGAAGAATGTGACATGATCTGTTTCTCTGTTTCACTTCCACACCTATCATATCACTTCTGAAGATATTAGTTTCACCACTAGAGTCTTATGGATTACTTTGATGCTGACTTATGTTATTTTTGAGCTTTAAAATGTTGGCACTCATTCACTTGCATTTTATGGACCAAAAGAGCTGAGACATTTTTCAAAAAATCTTTATTTGTGTTAAGTCGATGAATGTCAAATACATCTATGATGGCATGAGGGTGAGTAAATGATGAGTGAGATTTTTGGGTGAACTATCACTTTAAGGGCTCTTGTCAGATCTGGATGAATTTGTCAATAAGATGTGAGGTTTGAAAAAAGTACTAGTAATTATTATGGTGAAAATGTGAACAAAAACCCACAGGAACATTATATATAATGCTGAAATATAAACCAAAGCAAGATCATGTTTTATTAATGCCTACTTTCACTATTTCATAGCTTTTAGTTCTTATTTCAGTGTAGATACAGTTTTCAGTGTCGAAACCATTTAGATCACATACAGGGTTGAGAGGATTACTTTTGAAATGTATTCCACTACAGATTACAGATTACATGCTGTAAAATGTAACTTGTAGTGTATTCCGTTAGATTACTCAAGGTCAGTAGCGTATTCTAAATACTTTGTATTACTTCTTCAGAACTGGTGGATTTTTTCAATTGTTTTGATTATAAAAACTCAAAATACACATGTTAAAAATACATTATCTGAAAAACCCAAATATCTTATGCAGTGTTGTTTCTAAAACATGATCTAGATAAAATTGATCTTGTTTAAAGGATTTTGATATATTTTTATAGGAAAAAAAATAAAAATATTATCAAGAATATGATTTTTGCCCTAATATCAAAGGTCTTACTAGAAAAAAGAAATTATGATCCAACGTGAATTTTCTTGATAAATAAATATGATCGTGTCTGGTCACATGTGCATGTAAAATGGCTAGAAATAGCATTTTAGCTTAGCGTAAAGCTAACAATTTACACAAGGTTTATTTCTATTTCTTCTGCTCCAAACTTACTTCAAACGTACTTCTCTGTCTGCTCGTATGAATGTAACACATCATAAGAAAGTGTTTCACCGCTGTTCAAATGCACTTTGGATCACATCATTTATATGTATAAATGTTTTCCATCTGAAAAGACTAAATATTAAATGAAACAAATGACAATAAAATGCAAAGTAATCTCTCCAGTAAACAAAATACTTTTAGAATGTAACTGTTTTCTAATTAGCAATTATTTAAATTGTAACTGTAGTGGAATAGTTACTTATATTTTAAATACGTAATCCTGATACATGTGATCTGTTACTCCCCTACCCTGTGTACACAGTACTGCCGCGGGACAAAGTGCACATTATTGTTACAAATGTAAAAATGTACACTTAAAAACTGATCTCACAAGAGCCCATATTTATAGAATCACCCTGAAAATTAGAGCTACAATTTTCATCAGTGGTGCTGCCTAAATTTGGAGCTGCAATTTTAACCTTGAAATTTCCACTTGACTTGGTGTTAAATAAAGGCATTGTGTGACGAAACTATTCTTTTATCACTGTGCAGAGCAATGAAAGTGTTTCACTTTCCACAGCAGTGATGGACTTGAGTGACAGTCTGTGACAGCGGGTGCAGCTGTGTGAACATCCGCTGTTGTAAAAGTCCCATTCAATGACCTCTTAATAAATGACACATTCATTCAAATTAAACCCAGTAATGTAACAACAGGAACGCCGCCCACTGTAACAAAGTAAAAGTAAAACTTTTCATCAGAAATGTACTTGAGTGAGAGTAAAAAGTACACACTTTTAAACCACTTTTAAAAGTACACACTACCCACCTCTTGTTAAGAACATTTACAAAATTACGAAATCTTATCAGTTTAATGTGACACCGTACGTGAGCGCCACGTCGCATCAAAAGCGCATCATTCCCATTATTATCAATGATGCCATCTACACTGAAGCATCCTTTGTTGCATCACATAGTGCCGACAGTAAACGAATGCCCCGTTCTTTTGCCGGCCAGAGGTTTTTAAATTGTTAGCTCATCTGCAATATGTTTATAAGATGTTTCAGCTTGGATGTCAATAAAACAGATGAAACGCTCTTAAACAGACATCATGGTGATGATGTACGTGTGCTATCTCAGTGATTGTTCTACATGTCATTTTGAATGTTCACTTCACTTTCAGTGTAGACAGCCTCAAGCCGTTGAGTCAACAGACATGTCCTGTGAAGACAGGGTGTGAACCGAACAAGAGGCTATTCAGAATTCACTTTATGTGAGTTAATAATGTGCTTTTTGTTGCAGGATTTTGTTTTATAACTGAGACCAGCAATTGTGAAACATGGAAGCTACGTTAAAGTCATTATTTCAGTTTCTATCGAAGTGTGGAACAGAGCTAATATGTGAGGTGTAGAGGACTGCTGTGTTGGTCCAGCGTGTGTCTTGTCCCTGTGGTGCTAATGGATGTATTTATTGGGGGTGAGTAGGGGTCGGTCAAGCAAAGTAACATCAGATCAGACCCAACCCTGGAGGTCCCAGACGCCTGTCGTGCCTCTCTCTCATCCTCCCGTCAGTCTGTGGATTAGTGGCTAAAAGAGCCGCCTGTCAGTGTGTTGTGTGTGTAATGGAGCAGTTAAGCGTGTTTACGGTTCCTCCCTGATAGACGTTAGGATGTATCAGAGACGTTATGGTTTTGCGTGAGATGGTGGTTGAGGCCTTTGCTTAGAATGAGAAGGTGTATTACCAGCTATAAAAAAAACAGTTTCATGGCTTGCACATTGCAGGAGTCCTCTGGGATTTGTGCCGTTACAAAACATTGAACATTTCGTGCACTGGAGCGCAATACTTTGACAACACCTTAAGATTAAGTTCAGTGAGATTAGTAAATTTGGCACGCTTAACATTTGGTCTTTTTGCTTTCTTTGCACATACAAGAGAAACAGAAAAATAAAAATGTTATTAAATACATTTTTATATATAATCGCACAAGGGTACAAACGAAAGACCGCAAAAGCAGACTTTTTTAAAACAATAAAAGACTATTTTAAAATGTCATCTTTTTGGCAATTTTGGTACCTTTTCACAGGTCAAATGGATCCCTGTTTGGACATGTGCAGGTGTAAACCTGGGTTAAGCATCATGTTTAAAGAAAACAAACTGAACAAAAGCAAACTTTATTACAGAAAGTGAAACAAGTGTGTGTGTGTGTGTGTGTGTGTGTGTGTGTGTGTGTGTGTGTGTGTGTGATACCAGCATTTTAATCAGACAGAAAATGTGGATAAGGTTGTTTACGATCTTTCGACATGCAGGACAATCCACTGTTATCATTCAGCTGACGAGCATCAATAGAAGATTACGATGCTATTTAAAGATTTCACATTATTCTACTGAATAAACAACTACCTGGGACAGAAGAATGTGTGGTGGTTTTCTAGTAAACACTCTTGAATAAGATCGTAATCTGGGTCTTATACAGTAAGCGCTCCTGTGATAATACATATGACTCATTAAGTATGGGATTATTGCAAGCGGTGGAGAATGTTTTCTATGGTATCCACAAACACTGGGTCAACACATTGGTTGGCAACACATGCCCACAGGTGTTGTTTCTGTGAAAAGGCAGGTAAATTGAATAAAGCCACACCTTACAGAGAATAAAAAGTAATGAAAATATGAGACTGATATATCTTTTGTTAATCAATCAAACTGCACTATTAATACAGTAGAGACAAGACTGAACATATTTACTCTTTGGAGACAGCTAAGAATATAACAGACAACTCGAGGTAACATCGGTCTGTGTAGACAAAGCAAAAGCAAAAACCCAGAGGATGTTTCTCAATTTCTAAACATTCTGCTCACAAGTGATATTATACTGTGATTTTCTGCTGTCTTCAGATATCACTTGTCTCATATTTCATCTTTATGGACACTTTTGTTGTCTTGGTTAAGAAGTACACTTGCTTTTGAAAAAACTTTTATTTTATTAGGGGCAAACGTTTGCTTTGGTGGATATGACGCCACAGCTGTGGGAAAGTCGGACATTTTTACTATATTATTCACACAATAGATATTGAAATGGTTTATGTTTATTTCATTCTTCTCTTAGGTTATCATAGTTTTACACATGTAACAATTTGTATTTTAATAATGAATTTCCACAGTTAAATAGTGAAAGTCTGGGTCTGGGACAAGGCTAAAACATTGAATTGGCAGCACTTTAGAATAAGGTTACTACATTCGTTAACCTAATGCGTTAGGTTTCATAAACACATTTTGTTTTTTACACTATTTATTAATCTTGGTTCAAGTTAGTTTATAAAACTACAGTTGTTAGTTCATGTTAGTTCATTGTGCATTAATTCCTGTTTACACAACTTTTAAAAATGTGTTATTACATATAACCGATATTAACCGATATTAATAAATGCTGTAGAAGAATTGTTCATTGTTAGTTCACGTTAAATAATGTTGTTAACAAATGTAACCTTATTGTAGTGTTACTATTAAATCTATACATAAAAGGTATTTGAAAAGTACTACAAATAAATGATGAAAACCTGTAAAAAAAAAAGAAATTCTTAAAGGTGCGGTATGTCAGATTCAGAAACACTTGTTATTAGTGACACCTGTGGCCATTAAGTGAACTGCAGCAGCTGCCTCTTGCTCGTGCTCGTGCACACACTCCATAGGGACACGAGCATCGACCAAAACAAAGAGACTGAACCAATTCAGGGTCGGTTTTGATCCCCAAAACCGAATGAAGGTCCCTCCAGGAATCAAATGCCCTGCCGATGTTCACTCTAGTTTTTGCTCAACCACGAACATGTTCCCTCTAAGCCAGACGGGATTCAGTAAATAAATGTTTTTTTTGGGAGCCGGACGTTTGCTGGACTCCATCTGTAAGATAACATTAGCTAGTGTTGCAGTTTGTTGTCGCTGTTGAATAGCGGAAGAGAAGAGATTACTGTCCGAGGCTCTCGGGAGAGTGCATAAATGTCACATCCTTTGGATTTTCCTGGCAAAAGTGACCCACTCCCTTCACATGAAAATCAGTCTACAGGCTTTAATAGGCAACCTAGGAAGCCCGGGAAGGACTCATTTTTTAAACTGCATTACAAGCTGTTCACACAATGGCGAAAAAGTGCAAATATTACATGAAAATTGTTACATACTGCACCTTTAATCAGTGTCAATGTGCTAAATTTTGTATCTACAGTTTTGCTAAATTTTTGTTGCAAATTTAAAAGGTTTTTATTTAATTTTTTTTACAGTTTTGAACTTGGACAAATATTCAAATTCAGCTGAGATAAAAGAATATTCTAGAAATCAGGGAATTGGCATAATTAGTCCAAATAAATGATTGTAAATATGTACACTGGCAGCAAAAAGTTTGGAATAATGTTCAGATTTTGCTGTTTCAGAAGGAAATTGGTACTTTAATTCACCAAAGTGGCATTCAACTGATCACAAAGTATAGTCAGGACAGTTGTGATCAGTTGAATGCCACTTTGGTCAAATTTCTTATAAAAGTCCAATTTCTTTCCATAAGATCAAAATCTGTACATTACTCCAAACTTTTGTCCGCCAGTGTGTTTTGTTGAAAAAAAAATCGAACTACTGTATTGATATTCCTCTTGTTGTAATTCCAACTCAAATTCCAGCTCAAGAAATGAAAGGTAGCCAATTCTTAATTTCAATATTTTGCCAAACCCTAGTCTTGCTGTGCACTTGCAACACTTTCTAATGGAAGCTAAATTTTCAACAAGCTAAATGAAATGTGAAAATGTGAGCGGTAGGAAGTGAAGAACACAGGGCATTCATAACCAGGTGAAATGGAACGGCAGGTATACTTCTGCATGAAGCCGTCTGGTTTGAAGTCTGCCCGTAATTCAATCCTGAGGTTTTGACTGGAGCACAAAGGCCATCTATCGTCCATTCAGAACAGAGAGCCCACCAACGGATCCTCTTTAAACCATGGGGCCTCCTGAGAGTAACTTCTCACCTTTACCTCTCACTGAAAGGACCTCGCTCTTTCTCCTCTCTTCACCTCTAACACGCCCTTTTGTCTTTTGTTGTCTGTTCTTTTCCTCTCATACACTGTTCTAGTTCACTGCTTTTTAGGTAGGGATGAAAATCGTACTCTGGCAAAGACATGGTCAAGAGAAGATGTGGCCCAGATGACCTTTGGCCTCATCAGAAACTCAAAGCTTAAAAAGCTGATGTTAAAAACACCTTGTTTTAAACCTTTTTTCCTGATATGTAAAAAATGAACAAAAAATTCCATAATATTGAAGTATCTAGATTTTGATGCATTGATGTGGTGCAAAACTCGCTGCTAGGATGCTGGTGTTGTCTGTGGTTGCCAGAGTGTTGCTAATACGTTTGTTGAAGTGTTCTAAGCGGCTGTTCACACCAAAGGGGGTTTCTTTCAATCTGTGCTGTTTTTCAACAGTTTTTTTATGTAAATGCACTGGATGGACACCTTTGACCATTGCAGTGTCTCGCACCGCATTTTTAATGTTTACGTTTTCGTTTCAAATCGGATCTTTTTCTCTCCATTTTGGCCTTCCGTCCACACCGAGACGGCGTTTTTGGACATTTTTGAAAATGCACTCCAGAGTGGATTCATTTGAAATTGCAATTTGGACTCTGAAAATGGATATATTCTGAAAATGATGATGTATTTGTTGTCATGTGATGCAGTCATGTGATCTATCCAACCAAAACAATCAAGATGGCGTACCGTGTTATAGCGGCGCTGTTGTACTTGATACTCACTTTGATAGCGTTGTTAAAAAATAAATGTTACTTTGTACCATCATCACATTGCGTTCCTTCAAAGGCGAAGGGAAGTTTACTCGGAATTGGTGTCCGGCGACAGAACACAAGGATAATTGCGTTTCAGACCGTACATGCAACGGGGTGTGCAGTAACATGATTTAAGAGTTTTCATACGTTTCAGTGTGGATGAGCAACTTTTGGAGAACGTTTGAAAACATGGTAAATAGTCTGCACTTATATAGCACCTTTTTAACCTTAGCAGTATTTAAAGCACTTTACACTGTGACTCATTCACACATTCACCCATTCATACACCAATGACGGCAGAGCTGCTATGCAAGGTGCTAGCCTGCCATTGGGGGCAACTTGGCGTTCAGTGTCTTGCCCAAGGACACTTCGGCAAGGAATCGAACCAACAACCCTGCGATTAATGTCCAACCTGCTCTACCACCTGAGCCACAGCCACCCCACTAGAAAACTAGTGTGGATGGAGAGCATTTTGAAATGGAAACGCCGTTTTCAAATGCATCCGGATTAATGTAGACATTTTCTTAGATACTGCGTCATGAGGGTGTAAAATGTGCGTCAAATGTAAAAATGGTCTGCACTTATATAGCACCTTTTTAACCTTAACGGTATTCAAAGCACTTTACACTGTGAAACTCATTCACCCATTCACTCACACATTCATACACCAATGGCGGCAGAGCTGCCATGCAAGGTGCTAGCCTGCCATTGGGGGCAACTTGGGGTTCAGTGTCTTGCCCAAGGACATTTCGGCATGTGGAGTCATGTGGGCCGGGAATAGAACCCCCAACCCTGCGATTAGTGGCCGACCCGCTCTACCACCTGAGTAAAATGTTTTACAATGGCCCTAAAAATAGGCTTCATTTTTTGTAATCAATATATGATTTCTTATTTGTTCCTTTTGAATTTGGAATAAAATAAAACCAAGCCATTTTCTTGATGGGTTTCGTGAAAACCACCCAGTTGTTTGCATGTTTATTATTACTAAATGCGGCTTTTTTAATGCCAGTAAATGTAATTAATGGATTAATGCAACAGTGACAGCTTTTCTGTTGCTGTGACACACAAAACATTGTGTATCTGTGTGAGTTTGGGGATAGCTTCTGTTTTTGTGTTTGTGTGGATAGATGAGTTCACATGGAACTAACACCAACAGTTACCCACTTTCATACAGGGCACCTAATGAGCGCCCCCTCACCCTTTCCGAAAACCAGCATCCATCACTCATGAGTGCCCATCCCTCGCCGCGCACACTGCCCCTGAAAAGAGCCCCTGAAAGCCGTTTGTTTTGATTCTTGTAGAATTGCTCCTCATGACAAAAGGACACAAGAATTCTGACACGAAACGTTGAGGCTAAAATAACAAACATGTCGCCAAGATAAACTTAGAGACGAGGGTAACATGTTACATACACCTATTTTTTCATCCCTCATTCATTTCAGTCCATCGTTACCACAGAAGTGTGCAAGAACCAATAGATAACAGATAAAGAGAGATTAGTTTACCTACAATCCCACCAATAGTTATACCACGATCAATGGAAACATGGGTAACTGCTTCATGCTGCAACCCCCAGAATGTTCAAACCAAATCTAAGCCACTGATTCCAAGTCTTCTGAAGACATTTAATAGCTTTGTATGCGCAGCAGACCGAAATGTATGTTGTTATTCACCTGAAATCTTCCACTGCAGCTCTCAAATGTCATTGTCCATTCCACATATTTGAACTGGCACATCATGTTCGGTTATGACACATAAGAACTAATGGCAAATTTTGCTGGAAAATGCACGGATCATCACCAGATTGCTCCTGGATGGTTGGGAGAAGTTGCTCTTGCAGGACGTTTTGATACCATTCTTTATTCATGGCAGTGTTTTGGGCAGAATTGTGAGAGGGCCCACTCCCATGGATGAAAAGCAACCCCACACATGGATGGTCTCAGGATGCTTCACTGTTGGCACGACACAGGACTCAAGGTAGAGTTCGATTTTCCAGATGTCCCAAACAGTCGGAAGGGGGCTTCATCAGAGAAAATAACTTTGCACCAGTCTTCTGCTGTCCAATCCATGTACTTCCTGCAGAATTTCAGTCTGTCCTTGATATTTTTCTTGGAGAGAAGTGGCTTCTTTGCTTCCCTTCTTGACACCAGGCCATTGTCCAAAAGAGTTCACCTCACTGTGTGTTTAGATGCACTCACACCAACCTGCTGCCAGTATTGAGCAAACTGCCCTGGTGGTGACAAAATTCCGTAGCGGACTCCTCAGGAGGAGACGGTCCTAGCGCTTGCTGGACACTCTGGGACGTCCTGAAGCCTTCTTCACTGCAGTTGAACCTCTCTCCTTGAAGTTCTTGATGATCTGGTAAATGGTTCTTTCCGGTGCAATATTCTTTGCCGCAATTTCCTTGCATGTGAGGCCATTTTGATGCAAAGCGATGATGGCTAAACATCTTTCTTTAGAGGTAACCATTGCGAACAAGAACACAATGATTGGAAGCACTTCTTCCTTCCTTTTATGGCAATCTGCTCTTATAATCCAATCAGAATGATAGAGTGATTTCACCTGACTAGTACTCGTTCACACATTCCCAGGTGCGGCTGATATGATTAGTGAAATGATGTTGGCTGGTCATTTTGTGCCAGGATCAAAAAACTGTGAAATTTGGGTTTTTGTGATAAATTTTATTTTTTTGGCCAGTGAAGCTATTATTTAAAATGCATATGATCACTCTGCACAACAATCTAGAAATAATGGCAACACCACAACAACTGAAGCAGAAAACTTTGCAAAACACAACATTTATGTCATTGCCAATACTTTTGGCCACGGCTGTATAACTAAAATATATAATTCTGGAGTTATCTAAGAGCTCCATTCCAAACTCTGATATATCTTGCCATATCTTCTGCACTCTTCCTTTGAGTTTGGACAGCTGAAAGGGAAACTGCACCATCCTGAAGTGTGCTGATGTCTGAATTTCAGCCAGCGTTTAGAAAGCCAATGCAGCTTTTTAGGCCGGTGATAAGCGCGTGATACGGCACAGGCTGCAGACTGATTCGGATGCAGAGGTCTGAAAACGAGAGTTACACTTTTAGACAGGATGCAGTTGTCACTTGAGCGATAATCATGCTGGCCTGTCTTATACATCCAGACAGGACGCTTTGTCCCTGTTTTTCTCTGCATTCCAATTTAATCTGTGACATGCTTCTGCTTCTGACGTGCTAACATTAAAAGAACATTTAAATGTAAAAGTGTTCTCTAATTACCAGCGCATCTTAAAATGAATTCTAAAACATATAATTTCTAATTTGACAAAGCCTTGACTGGAACTTTAAAACTGTTTAAATGTCATATACGACTTCTGTAGTTTGAGGATAAGCCTACATTAATCTGGATACATTTGAAAAGGACATTTGCTCTCTGTCCACACTAGCGTTTTCAAGCATTCTCCAAAAGTTGCTCGTCCACACTGAAACGTATGAAAACCCTTAAATCATGTTACTGCGCATGTGGAAAATCCCCGTGTCATGTACGGTCTGAAACGCAATTATCCTCATATTCCGTCGCCAGACACCAATTCCGAGAAAACTTTGCCTTTGAAGGAACGCAATGTGATGGTTGTACAAAGCAACACTTATTTTTTAACAACGCTATCAAAGTGAGTATCAAGTACAACAGCGCCCCTATATATGGTCTGCCATCTTGATTGTTTTGGTTGAATAGATCACATGACTGCGTCACATGACAACAATTACATCATCATTTTCAGACATATCCATTTTCAGTCCACACTGAAAACTACGTTTTCAAATTTATCCACTTTTTAGTGCGTTTTCAAAAAAATTTTAAAATACATGTAAAAATACACACATTGCTTCAAAGCAGCTTTACAGAAAATTATGCTATAACAGAAAATTAAGCTGTAATGTTTTAAAGTCATCATTGTGTGGTTTAATGAAAAATATGATTATAGATTATCCATCCATCCATCCATCGTCAACCGCTTATCCTGTGTACAGGGTCGCGGGGGGCTGGAGCCTATCCCAGCTAACATTGGGCGAAAGGCGGGGGACACCCTGGACAGGTCGCCAGTCCATCGCAGGATTATAGATTATGCCTTTAAAAAATTCTATTGTATTTAGACCCCCAGTGAGCAAGCCAAAGGAGACATAATTGTCATTTTTGGGCAAACTATCCCTTTAAACACCATCTTCAGGCCTGTAGCCAGCCTAGTGGAGGGGGGTATTAGTTTCAAAAAGTGGACCTTTTTGCAGTTTTTCCCCTCATTTTGTATTTAATTATGAGGTTCAAATACTTCATTTTGGTGACTTTTTATGCACTACTTTGTGCTGGATTAGCTAGTCTGCTGGTATCACTCTTTTTGATGCACTGAAAATATTTACTACAATGTTGTCAAATGGCTTACCAAGTATAACCCAGTACCCAGTTTGGCAGCCTTTATGAACATATGTTCAATATTCTGCGACAATGACGCTGCTGTCTGCTTTCTCCTCTGTCCTGTTCTTTTCGCGCCATTCTCACTATCCAGCTGGATGTCGTTGGCCTCCCTGATTTAGCGCCGTAAAGTGTGACGTTCGACATTCGGTTTCGCATATGTAAGGGACCGTCTGAAAACTCCATTCACTATGCTAAAACATAGGAGATGTCCACTCATTCATTCAATTCAAGTGCAAGTTATACATGAAAAAAAAAATATAATAATAAAATAAAAAAAATAACTGTCAAATAAATGTTCACATTCAGTATGTTCTTATAACTTCCCAGAGGACAGACAGACATACAACAGGTAGATTATTACAATATGATCAATTATATAAGTACAGTAGGCTAATCAATTTTAATCTTTAGAATGAGAAAATATAATTTAGGTGAATTTTAGTCATTAATTGATTACTGTTTTTATATAATTGATCATACTGTGTTAATCTTACCTGTAATACGTTAATATATCTTCTGGGAAGTTACCAGAGCCTTTAAAATGAGAAAAGATAATTTTGGTGAATTTTAGTCAATATTTTTCTAAAAGTTTTCAGACGGTCCCTTACAACTGCGAAACCAAATGTCTACGAATGTCGAACGTCAATCTAACTTTACCGCGCTCACAGATGTTGCTATGAGTGTATAACGTCAAAGTTGCCGCGCATGGAACTCCTGTAAAGGATGATATTAATGAATAATAAAACAAATATTGAAAATGAAAATTTAAATTCTGAACCTTTGGCAGGGGTTGTTCTAACTACCCCAGTCTATGGGCCAGATCTTATTAGCACCATGTGTAACTGGACTGCACGATTTCACTTTGGAAAACTCCTGTTATACAGTACATATTATTTCATTAGGTAAACACGCAATTCTCCTCCTCACCAGTAGGAGGAAGTATCTAGTTGTCTGTATTTGCTGCATGCTATCTTTTATTTGACAATGAAATCATCTTAAAGTGTGAATGTACAGTAAATATGAGTAATAATATAGTGTTTCAAACAATATTCCTGAATTTCAGGCAACACATTTTTTCCGCAGGTACCTTAGGGGTTTATTCAATTACCTTTTGAAAAACTACTACAAGGACAATGTTTTTATATGGAATAATGTGATTTTGTTTAAACACTGAATTGTGCACAATTAGACCAGAAATGTGCACTACGAAAGTAAATGGGGTTAATTTTGAATTCTATTAGACTGTTTCGCCGTATGTTCTTTTCTCTATCAGCTTCTGTGTCTTTTAACCCCATCATAGAATCCTGGCAAATGAAATGGAACTCTCAATTCTATTGTGTCCTGGAATTCCAGTAGTGTAAGATGACATGTACAGTTGCCCCTCCTATAAACAATACTGTACAGCATTGTGAAAATTCTCAAGTTGTCTTTGATGGTAAGGATGGTAATCGTTTTGAAAAAGGGCCGCAAACAATTGTGGCATAGACGAAAACAATCGTAGACTGCAGACGACAGGATGTTAGTGCAAACACTGGCAGCATGCCTCAAACAAACTCGAACAAACATCAAAAGCATGCAGGGGAAGAAAATGTATTTATTTCATTTAACTGATGTTTATAGTTTTTCTGTTGGCTTTTTGTCCTTAAATTATAATATTAACATATTTTTATTATTTATATAATTATTATTATTTGTTTAAAATTATTGTTAGATGATTTAAAGTATGAATTTTAATTATTTAAAATACTTGAATGCATTTAACCATTTAATGTATTTTAATTTTAATTAATCTTTCAATAATTATTATTTAAATAGTAATAGTATTCACTTTTTGCTGCTTGTTTAGTTTATTAAATTAAATAACCTAAAGCAACACAATTCTAGAACATTTTATCACAACTTAATTTCATTGCGTTCTATCCATTTAAGTTTGTAAACATTTTACAAGTTTACCTAATCCATTTGAGTTGTACAGTCAGACTGATAACAACTGGCTGACATTGTCCTGCTTATTATGCAGCTACTAACCAAATAAATAAATACATGGAAGAAATGGAAGAAAGAAATGTCTGAACCGCTATAATTCACCTCTGGTTTGACTTCTGTTTGGTGTTTATTTTGTGAACACGACCGTCTGACTCCTCATAATTCAGCCTATTACAAGACTACTTGCCAAATAAACAAATAGATGGACATGAAACATTGATTTGCACTGAAATAAACAGCTGAAATTCCACCTCCGGTTTGCGTCGGAGTTCGGTTGTTTATTTTTTAAATACACATGAAACATTGATTTGAGTTTTAATTATTTCATTAACTTACTTCATTAGAGAATGCAGAGTGAAATGAGAAGCAGGAAAGATGACTCGGATATCCAGATGAGCATATGTTGATGCGCGGTGGTTACAGAGAAATATCAGACCGCTAGATGGCGTCATTGACCAATCAGAATCGAGTATTCCAGGCAGCCTTGTAATAAGTGTTGTTAATGAGGCATTGATGAAACTGGGCAGGGATTTCCATTTCACAGCATGCTTAGCATGTGACTCGATAGGGAGAGTAAATGTTTAAACAAAGTGTCATTTTATGAGTTTTTGTGCAAGATGAGTATAAAGGGGGAGAGTTGTTAGAGTTTTCTGTCTTGCTATGTTGAGATTTAGAAGCGTTTCTGTTATGTTGGAGTTTTTGGGGGTTACAATCATGCTGTATAGCATATTTACTAAATTACATGCTGTGGTGCTTCCAACCAGTATGTATTTAGCATGCTAACATTCCCTTCCACTAGTTAGTACATAAAGAAATAAACCAGATTTATTTGAGTTACACATCTAACTTTGTTGGTTTAAAAACAAAAAATATTCTCCCAATTTGGAATGCCCAAATCCCACTACTTAGTAGGTCCTCGTGGTGGTGCGGTTGCTCGCCTCAATACGGGTGAGGGAGGACAAGTCTCAGTTGTCTCCGCTTCTGAGACAGTCAATCCGTGCATCTTATCGCGTGACTCGTTGTGCATGACACCGCGGAGACTCACAGCATGTGGAGGCTCATGCTACTCTCCACGATCCACTCACAACTTACCACACGCCCTGTTGTGAGTGAGAACCCCTAATCACAACCACGAGGAGGTTACCCCATGTGACTCTACCCTCCCTAGAAACTGTGCCAATTTGGTTGCTTAGGAGACCTAGCAGGAGTCACCCTGGATTCTAAGTTGCGACTCCAGGGGTGATAGTCAGCGTCAATAATTGCTGAGCTACCCAGGCCCCCAATTTTTGGGCTACCCAGGTTTACCCAATTCAACTAGTCTGTTTCTACACAAAGTGTTTGTGTTGAGATTACATTAAGTTAAACATGTGTAACCACAGTATTTTTTTTAGTATATGTCACAAATATGCACAAGATTACATATACAGTAGTTATTTTAGCACAATGAACTAGAAAAACAAAGTTTAGTTTCTATATGTTATAATACGTTATTTAAACCGTGAAATGCAGTTGGTCGGGGGCTGTAAACAGTGCTGGGTGGTGGCATCTGGGCCATGTAATTACCATTACAATTGAAAAAAAAAATTACTTAAACTACTTCAAAGAGTTCACATCAAAAAATGACAGCTTTGCAGCAATGACAGCTTTGCAGATCCTTGTTATTCTAGCGGTCAGTTTGTCCAGATGCTCAGGTGACCTTTCACCCCACACTTCCTGTAGCACTTGCCATAGATGTGTCTGTCTTGTCAGGCACTTCTCACGCACCTTACATTCTAGCTGATCCCACAAAAGCTCAATGGGGTGAAGATCTGTAACACTCTTTTCCAATTATCTGTTGAACAATGTCTGTGTTTCTTTGCCCACTCGAACCTTTTCTTCTTGTTTTTCTGTTTCAAAAGTGTCTTTTTCTTTGCAGTTCTTCCCATAAGTCCTCCTGAGTCTTCTCTTTACTGTTGCACATGAAACTGGTGTTGAGCGGGTAGAATTCAATGAAGCTGTCAGCGGAGGACATGTGAGGCGTCTATTTCTCAAACTAGAGACTCTGATGAACTTATCCTCTTGTTTAGTTGTACATCTGATCTTCCACATCTCTTTCTGTCCTTGTTAGAGACAGTTGTGCTTTGTCTTTGAAGACTGTAGTGACACCTTCATATGAAATCTGCAGTTTTTTGTCAATTTCAAGCATTGTATCGCCTTCATTCCACATAACAATGATTGACTTACAAGTTTCTAGAGAAAGCTGTTTCTTTTTTGCCATTTTTGACCTAATATTGACCTACAGACATGCCAGTCTATTGCATACTGTGGTAACTCAAAAAACAAAGACAATGTTAAGCTCCATTTAACAAACCAAATAACTTTCAACTGTGTTTGATATAATGGAAAGTGATTTTCTAGAACCAAATTAGCAATTTAGCATGATTACTCAAGGATAAGGTGCTGGAATGATGGCTGATGGAAATGGGGCCGGTCTAGATTTGATCCAAAATGACTTTTTTCAAATAGTGATGATGCTGTTTTAATATGCCAGTGTATGTCTCAAGTTTCATCAATATACTTTATTAATAAATGTCATGTGACTAATTACTCTGCAGCTGAAGCAATATTATGTCCTAATTACGGTTGTTGGCTGATGACACCAAAAGTACACGCACAGTCCTAAGCCCCTTAATTAGCAACTAGCTGTGACGTCAAAGATCTTTTAATATTTCCTCAAAATAAATGGCTACTTCTGAGTGGAGTGGTGGTGGTGTAGTGGTCTAAGCACATAACGGGTAATCTGGTAATCAGAAGGATGCTGGTTCGAGCCCCACAGCCACCACCATTGTGTCCTTGAGCAAGGCACTTAACTCCAGGTTGCTCTGGGGGGATTGTCCCTGTAATAAGTGCACTGTAAGTCGCTTTGGATAAAAGCGTCTGCCAAATGCATAAATGTAAATGAGTGGCCATCAACAGAAAAAGACACTTTTTGTAAAACCAGCCAAACCCGGACCCCTTGCCCACCAATAGTGACAGTTTCCTGTTCATAATATAGTTATTTTGTGTTATGACTGCTATGAATCATTTCTTACTCCGTAAAAAAGCGGTTTATTTTTATTCACGTCACGCTGTCAGACAACACACCATTTCTTATAATCCTCTTCACGTCTTGTGCAAGTCACACTGACATTTTTCAGTTTTATTTATGACACAACCTCTTAGTAAGAATGATTTTGTCACTCACATTCATCATCAATTGGGCAAATGCCATTGTCGTTTTCGTATAACCGTATTTTAAATATTATGGAACAGGCTGCTGTGTTTGTTCTACAAACACATATAACATTATTCTAGATCCTGAGGTCATATAGCGAAGTTGCCGTAGTGATAAGTGTGTTCTTAATGTTTCATTAGGCCTCTCTTCCAAACAAGTTTTTCGTCTCCAACATTATAGAGCGCAACAGTCTGGTTCCAGAAGTAAAAATCCCATTGATTTATCCCATTGACAAATTGATTATCAAAGCCATCCATCTGCGTTATTTCAACTTCATTGTTTAAAAGCAGAATTCATGGTAAACAGCTACATTACCCATGGTATAGCAGAGAAAGATCCACCAATCAGAGAACAACAGTCAACGAAACCCGCAAAACGTGCCTCAGAGCGGCCACGCACTCCCATAATGCACAGTGAATGATATAATTGAGTCGTTCTCCCTTCACACTTAAACTACATTGTGGCAGGGCAGAGGGCGGGGCCGGATCTTGATTCCGCACACCCGGCCTCTAATCAGGCTAATCAAGCCTCCAAGAGGGATAATGGCCGACTGGAGAATGCAGTGCAACAGAGAGAGAGAGAGTTACGGGCAGCTGTCTGTCACCTGTGTGTGTTTGTCTTTTTGGTTAAGTTCATTATAAAATATTATTTAAATTGTCCCAACCACCTGGAGCGGTTACCGCTGCCAGGGACGGGGGAGACCCCTACTGCCCACCAAAAACGCACAGAGGCATTGTGTCCGACAGGGACTGCCTCCGATCCACCCGGGGAGGCGCGGCTGTCGTCCATGAGAGGGTGGAGGAGTGGCCGAGGACCAAGCTATGGCATATCAGAGAACCGGCGAGTAAGTGTTTTTTTTTCTCTCTTTCTCTCTCTCCCACTGCCGCTCTGTGTTGGCCTTTCCCTCTCTTTTTTGAAATGTTTTGTTAATTTGGCACAATTGCCGTTACGGCGTGTAGGTGCCACATTTTTTTTGTTTCCCTCCCCTTGTCCGCTCCCTCATCCAGGTAGATGGGGATGACCTGCCGGCAGACGGGATGGAAGGCACGCCCCTCCCCAGGGAAAGGGATGGGGGGTGTACGTCATGCCGGGGACTCCCCGGCCTGAGAGAATGAGGGAGGAATGTGGCAGGGCGGAGGGCAGGGTCGCATCGTGATTCCACACACCCGGCCCTAATCAGGCTAACCAAGAGATAAAGGACAATTGGAGACTACAGCGCAACAGAGAGAGTGTTACGAGCAGCTGTCCGACACCTGTGAGTGTTTGTCTTTTTGGTTAAGTTCATTATTAAATATTATTTATATTGTCAAGCCGGTTCTCGCCTCCTCCTTTCCACTGAACTATGGTGTAATAGATGCACTAGTATACAGTATCCCTTTCGACTCTCGTCTACAACATTGTGGCAAAATCCGTTTGTTTTGCTTTCTAAACACTTTTCTTCTAAGCTGGTACCTTATTGGCATGGACGTAAAGAAAATGGTTTTACATTTTACCATGTGCCACCATGAAAAGACCATCAGAAAAGTCGTTTTTACATCCTTGAAGGACACTACTGGAAGACGGTTTTATTTGTAGGGTCGTTCCAAAGCGACATAGGCAAAGGTTGTTTTTTTTTTATTATTAAAGGTGATTTTAAAATACTTTCTCTTATCCCATCTTAATCTGAAGTGAATGGCACTATTAAAATAATGCTTTGTTTGTTTAAGTGGCCAAACATGTCAACTTTTGACTCATCCAATGGCATGCGTTGGGAGTGAGTCTATATGTTTGTCCAAACCATAGGGGATGGGTGAACGCTTGGAAAGTCTGTTTTAAATCAAACTTTTTTTAGACATTTAAGCACTAGGTAAAATTCTGATTTAAGTCTGAATTTGAGATAGGGTTAGAATTAGTTTATATTGGCTCGCACCCTTCAGAGTGCACACTTCAAAGTGACTAGCGCATAACTGCCAAAATATTCAGTGGTTTTATGTTAATGTTTTGGTTTCATAAGATATTTATAGTACAATAACATCCCTGTTACTTTGTCTGTTCTCTTATGCAATAAAATAGCAACCGATGTGCCAGACCAACACCTGTTCATATTGTGTCTGAAAGACATGTTGATGGGTTATGTTGACACCGAGACCCCGTTCACAAAAACTGGCACACTCTGAATCCAAGATTGGCATAGTGGTATGAACTTAAAGGGATAGTTCACCCAAAAACCCAAAACAATCAAAAGTTGTATCTGCCAACCCAAGATGGATCAATTACCTGAAACTTTTGTTGAAAATTAGGACAGTGAATTTCAGTAATGAGGAGGAAATCCTTCCCTCAGGATAGTGTTTCCCATCTGATATGTTTCTGTTCAGTCTATTAGTGTGGTATGCCATGTCAAGTGAGCTTTAGTTACAGTTAATGAGAGTGACAGGAGTATGGAAAAAAGACGTTGTTTTGGAAAAAAATCCTTGAAGGAATGTGTGTCCTCATCTTACCAGAACCTCATCAGTCTGTCAGGAGTCTCAAACATGGAAACAATGTCTTGTTCTGTAGAAAATTTTGTTATTCTGAGTTGGAAAAGCTTTAGATCTTTATACTGGAATATTTATTCCAATGAAGCTCAGTGTCTGTCTGAACAATGTTGGGCGTTTATATCCCAAGCGTCATCTACATTAAAGCTGTGATTCAGATCATAAGCCAGACCAACTGTTGATCATACGGTAGTCTTTTTCAACATATTTACTTTCATGCCTTACACTCTGAACATTTAACCAACAGTACATCTGAGACTTTAATGTAAGGTTAAAGGCCAAATAGTGCTAGACTCTTCCATCCATGGGGTCAAGCTTTGGCTGGGTAAGGTGAACAATTACACCTTTCGATTTTGCAGACGTGAGTTTGAAACTCATAAAAACGTTTCTGTGTTGCACTTTATACTCAGGGATATTCTTGTCTATTGGGAATATCCAGTGTAACTGTTTGCGAAGCACAGCAAACACAGAGGAGACAAAGCAGCTTCCTTTTGCTCAACACTAGAGGTCGACCGATATATCGGTTTTACCGATTAATCGTGCCGAATGTTGCTTTTTGGAACTATTGGTGAAAATTGGCCATAATATTTGCGTTATGTTTTGTAATTATTATTACTCCGTGTTCCTCTGTGGCCAAACCCCTTAATCAGGTGAATATATAGGCTACAAAAAGCTTCATTTGGTGAATATTTACATAAAGAGACGGAGTAAAGGAGCCAAGACTCTGTCACCAACACTGTTTATGGACTAATTCATGATTACTGAAACATGACAAATAACAAGTTTTCACTGATGATCTACTATTGATGAATGATCCACAGTATATTTTTATTGCTCATACAGTATTTATTAGCCCATTTGACAATGTTTACTTAAAATGTATTCTATTGATTCTTTTTCTCCCAATTTGACATGCCCAATTCCCAATGTGCTTTTAAGTCCTCGTGGTCGCATTGTGATTTGCCTAAATCCGGGTGGTGGAGGACAAATCTCAGCTGACTCCGCGTCTGAGACTGTCAATCCGCGCATCTTATCACATGGCTTGCTGAGCGCGTTGCCATCCCCGCCCAACTCACTACGCACCCCACCGAGAACGAACCACATTATAGCGACCATGAGGAGGTTACCCCATATGACTCTACCCTCCCCAACAACTGGGCCAATTTGGATGCTTAGGAGACCTGGCTGGAGTCACTCAGCACACCCTGGATCAGAACTATCGCACTCCAGAGGTTGTAGCCAGCATCTTTACCACTTGGCTACCCAGGCCCCCCATTATAGAAGATTGTAAGACTGCATGTTTCCGTTGTGTGTTTGTGTGAGCTGGAAGCACAGGCATTTCAAAATTTGAGTCTCTTTTCTGGCTTTTTTAAAATTAAAAGTCCCATGTTATGCACCAAATCTTATTTTTTCAGTTTGCTATTGGGATTTTAGATGCACAACAAACACACATCTGGGATTTTACTCATTTTGGACTCATGCAGCCTCTAAGGAAAGACTAAGAATTTGGTAAACTTTCACAAAAAAAAGTTATTTTTAAAACTATCGGCCGATTAATCGCTTATCTGACTTTTTTTTACCAGCTTGGTTATCAGTATCTGCAATATCCACTATTGGTCGACCTCTAGTCAACACTGTGAATCTGTGTGTCAAATTTAGGGATGCACTGATACCACGTTGTCTCTCCCGATTCAGATTCCAATATCGGAAATCTCGGTATCGGCTGATTTCCATATCGACCCCGATCCGATACCAGTGTTGCTTTTTTCTTAATCAGTTCATTATATCTATACTTCACTGTGTTGAACAAATTGGGAAAACTTTTGAATGTGTGCAATGACTGTGTGGTGTTCATTCATTGTGAAGTGGAACGCACGAAAACTATATATGTATTTATTAAATTTGGCCTTTTGTGCTTCGTGAAGCTATCGTACAGCTTCAAGAAAATTTAAATGTAATTCCTGAGTTATATTGACTACTTTAATTGTGCTTTTTTTTGGCTCTTTTATGTCCTTTTTGGAGCTTGACAATATTGACCATGACTAACACAAAATCGGATTTGGATCGGTATTGTCGGAGCAATAGACGGTCCTGTTAAAAAAGTCAGTATCGGTGCTGATAAGATTGGATTGTTGCATCCCCAATCAAAGATCACCAAATGCGAAATTCACATAGGGACATTTCTTATGCCACTGGACGTCCATATAAATGTGACCAAGCTTTTAACATGGATAAATTTGCCCCTGCTGGTAGATGCTGGAACTACACCATTCTAAGCCTAATCTTAATAGTGTAGTTAATGTTTTGCAGGTGAACAACTTCTTTAAGAGCCCTTAAAAGCATCAAATATACATATTTTTCCCTGTCTGCTGACTTTGATGTCACAGCTCATGACAGGTGCTAGCGAAGGGCTTGAAACTTTGTGCATTCTCCTCGTGACATCAACAAAGCATTGTTGCCATGACGTCATTTTCCTATGGCTTCAGGGTAATTGCATTTGAATCACATGTGACTGGCCAATAAAACTTCTACAGACCTAAAATCTCCAGAGCTGTCATGAGTAATGATGGCAGCAACCAGGTTGCATACTTCCTGCTTCCAGCCAAGAAACAATGATTAAAGTCAATGGGAATGCTAACAGTTTCTCCAGGTTTTGTAGGAAGACATCTTCTGCCTAAACAGAGATGGTTCAACCAAGATAGTCTGGCATGTCTGTAGGGGACCCTATAATACCTATGATTTATTTAAACACATTACAGATGAAATGTTTGGGTAAACAAGTGTTTCAGCGATTGTTTAAATACAGACAATTGTCTCTGCATATTTCATGTGTTATTAATAAAACATTACTTCACGTCATATCTCTTGAAATAGCCACATGTATTGTGTCTTTGACAAGCTGACATTTACAGTATTTAGTCTGCAGGACTTTATTGAACTTTTAAAGGTTTCCATGGAACTTGTATTGTAAAGCTACGGTCCTAAACTGTTGTGGCAATTGCACACCGTCCTGTATATACTGTGTATATTTATATAGTTATAAATCAGAATATATATTTATATTTTAGAATTTACAACTTAATAATCAGAATTATAACCATACGTTCAGGATTTACAACTATTTATAGATTTACAATACAATAGATTTTACCCCCAACTCATGCCATTGGTGGAGTTCATGTTGTTGTGTCTCATGAGACGGGTCTCTCAAAACAAACACGGGAATTTTGGTTGCGCCATAGAGACACAATATTCACAGTTTTCAAGAACATTTACCAATGAATGGTCAGGGTTGGAGAGTAACAGATTGCATGTAACCAGATTACATATTTAAAATACAAAATATAAGTAACTGTATTCCACTACAGTTACAGTTTAAATCATTGGTATTTAGAATACAGTTACATTCAAAAAGTATTTTGTTTACTGAAGAGATTACTTTGCATTTTATTGTAATTTTTTTAATTTAATATTTAGTCCTTTCAGATGGAAAACATTTCTACATATAAATGATGTGATCCAAAGTGCATTTGAACAGCGGTGAAATACTTTCTTATGATGTGTTACATTCAAACGAGCAGATAGAGAAGTACGTTTGAAATACGTTTGGAGCAGAAGAAATAGAAATAAACCTTGTGTAAATTGTTAGCTTTATGCTAAGCTAAAATGCTATTTCTAGCCATTTTACATGCACATGTGACCAGACACGATCATATTTAGGCTATTTATCAAGAAAATTCACATTGGATTATAGTTTCTTTTTTCTAAAATCATATTCTTGATAATAATTTTTGTATTGTTTTCCTGTAAAAATATCTAAAAATCCTTAAAGCAAGATGAGTTTGATTGATCTTGTTTTACAAACAACACTGCATGAGATAATTTGGTTTTTCAGATAATGTATTTTTAACATGTGTATTTTGAGTTTTTATAGTCAAAACAAGTGAACAAATCTACCAGTGCTGAAGAAGTAATCCAAAGTATTTGGATTACATTACTGACCTTGAGTAATCTAACGGAATACATTACAGATTACATTTTACAGCAGGTAATCTGTAATCTGTAGTGGAATACATTTCAAAAGTAATCCTCCAAACCCTGTGAATGGCCTACTTAGTTGTCTCTGCATAAAAAGCTGGGATTGGAGAAAATATTTTAACTGAAAAACTTCAGATTTAAATTGAGTTCCATCTTTAAAAATGGTGACGTTAATAATTTATCCAATATGTTGACATTTGATTGGGACGTGAAAATGTGCTGAATAGTGTTTTTTTATGTGGGGGGGCAATTCCTTTAACTAAAGATAGCAATAATTGAATGAAAATAATATTGACATGTTTTAAATATCAACCTTAGTTATCACACTTTTTAAGAAGTGTTTGATTTTGGCTTTATGTAGTCAAAACATCCAACCATCTATTGTGATTACTGTCATTGGTCGAGCTTTTATATTAGACAAGCGCTGAATGCAAAGTGAATACATCTGGGCCCATTAAACGCTTTCAAACTGCCGTCTGCCAAAAAAGAATCTTGAGAATGTTTTGGGGATCTTCCATAATGGCTTTCAGAGGTTGTTTTGATGTTGACAGAGATGACTGGAGGTGTAGAGGTGTGTGTGTGTGTGTGTGTGTGTGTGAGTGTGTGTGTGTGTGTATTTGCCACTAAGAAGTGCACTTTAGTAGGAGGAAAAGACTCTATGATGAGGGATATGTAGATAGCCCAAAATTCAATTATTTACCAGGTATGCTCTCTGGGCCATAGAATTGAAATTTAATTGTAAAATTATTTATTTTCCCCAAAGTAAAATCCATTTTACCTCTGCGCCCTATTTTTTTTTATTTTTGTTTAATTTTAATTGAAGTACAGTAGATTTCATAAAGGAATACTACACCCAAAAATGAAAATTCTGTCATACTTTGCTCACCCTCACGCCGTTCCAAACACATCTTCTGTTATGTTTATTTATGGAACACAAAAGCAGAATCTTTTTGAAAGAATCTTGACAGTTTGGATCTAAAAAGTCCAAAAGGGATCATAAAAGGCGTCCATATGACTAGTTCACTGGATATGTTTTCTGAACAAAAATGTCAGTAGTTATACACTGAAAATCTTCCCTAGTAGTATGATGCTTTTATGTTTTTTTTATTTTATTTAATTGTATTTTTTGACCGGCATGGTGACTGAGCTATCAGGACAGTACCGTGCAATAGTTTTGCTTGCATTTCCCATTAACAAAATATAATGTGCAACAAAACATTTTAACTCAATGTGTCATTTGGAGCATTGCAAGAAAGAACATGTACAACGAGTCTGATGTCTGCTTTGCTCTTGCCAAATCTCTAGCACTCAGACTTTAGCGGGTTGCCGTGGATGCGTTGCCAGGGTTGTGATAATGTGTTCTGGTCGTGCGGCTAAGCTCAAGAGTCGAGCATTACTGCCTCCGTGCTAAAAGAGTGGCAGAAATGGAAGCGTCCAATAAAAACATGAGATATTATTATTATACTAAATGAGATATGCTAGATTTTTAGAGGACGAGCTTCAAGCATTACCATTAATATGGTAATTCAATTCACAGAGTGACTTTTCACACTAGGTGTAAATAGCACTTGCCACACAGCGCAGCTATTTGCATTCATATAGTCTGGTGGAAACTCAGAAATTGAAGACAAACACCCCCTAGTTTTGCTCTAATGGCGTAGTGTGTAGAAATTGTCGTAATGTGATTTTTTTTTAATGTGGCTCTAATATGCCTTTTCCCCCACTTTTTCATGTCCTGTTTACATTCTTAATATTTTCTTTAATAATACTTATAATAATGAATAAAAATGTATATTAAGGTTGATAGCCTTGCAGTCATTTGTTCACAGTGATGGTCGGGGAGTTGAAAATGAACTATGGTTTTACTATAGTAATATTGTAGTAACCATGTTTTTTGGCTCAAGCCATAATTTAAATGCAATTAACCATGGTGTTGCTACAGAAATATGGTGTTAATATACACTACACGAGCACTTTATTACGAACACTGTAGTCCTAATAAAGTGTCTGACGTGGTATCCTGCTGTTGAAGCCCATCCACCTCAAAAATTACCTCCTGATTGTCCTGTACCAACAACTCATACTTTATTTTTTTCTTCTCCAGTTTGATTTTACACCACCTTGTTCCAAAATAGCTGTACAGAAAACATACCGAGCATATGAGAGTATGTGATTGAATAGGTGCTGATCAGAGTTGATCCCTTCAGTCAAATCTCATATCACAAGTGTGTGATGACTGCGGAAACAGTAAACGTGGGCTGGTTAAGACGGTGAGTGAAGACTTTGAGCTGGAACAGCCATAAAGCATCACTGTTAAACAGCACAGGAACTCAAGAACACAGTCGATGGATGTCCGAGGAAATCAATCCATGTTTGTTTCAAGGTTTCGTGCTATTAAGTAATATAGTATGTTTATGAAGTGATTGTACTGTTTGCATATGTGTGCTTGGCGCGTGTGTGTGTGTGTGTGTGTGTGTGTGTGTGAGAAGGTGGCTCAGGGTGGTGACCCTGACAGCACACAGAGACGTCAGAACCCGAGGTGTGTCTGCCCCTCCCGGAGTATCTTCCATTGTCTGCTCCGTGTGTGCTGAATGCCTGTTGGCTTGATGAGATTCCTTATGCCGTAATGGGTCATTATTTGTGCGCAAGGCCTTTTTAAACCCTAATGACTTACACCAGTTGCCTCTGCCCTAAGAGACCCAGATTCAGCGAATCAAGAGGATCCATTGGAAATTCCCTGCATTAGGATGCTTTTCTAAGGGTCTCGTAATCCAGGAATGCAGTGTGAGTGGAGTCTGGTTATGAAGAGAAGTCATTTTGGATAAAAAAAGGGGTTTGGTTAAATGGTTTGCACTTATATTGCGCCTTTTTTAACCTTAGCGGTTACCAAAGTGCTTTACACTGCGTCCCATTCACTCTCACACACACACACACACACACACACACACACACACACACACACACACACACACACACACACACACACACACACACACACACACACACACACACACACACACACACACACACACACACACACACACACACACAGCAATGATGGCAGAGCTGCTATGCAAGGTGCTAGCCTGCCATTGGGAGCAACTTGGGGTTCAGTGTCTTGCCCAAGGACACTTCGGCATGTGGAGTCGTGTGGGGCAGGAATCAAACCACCAACCCTGCAATTAGTGGCCAACCCGCTCTACCACCTGAGCCACAGCCGCCTGCCATATATGTATATATATCCAAACTGATGTTTCAGTGTAAGACCAGAACACTTGAGGTCCAGATCCAAACTAAGGCTACATCCCTCAAGGCTAACCACTGTGCCACAGTTCCATGAACATTTGTATCCATCGCTCCCAAAGTTCAAGGAATGCAAAAAATATTAAAATAAATGCAAATTGATGATTTTGAGCTCAAGAACCAAGTGTGACGTTCTTTTGCTTTGTGGAATTTCTATAGATGTAGTTTGAGGGTGCTGAGAATACAACAATTTTCAATTAAAAGCAGATGTGTGTAATTGTTATAATGTTAAAATTCTCGGATCCCAGCTTAACATGCAGAGTCAAATATAAGACTACGTCCACATAAATCCGGATAAATTGGAAAACAGCGTTTTCGTTTTTGAAAGGTTCTCCATCCATACTCCCGTTTTCAAACATTTCCAAAAGATGCTCATCCACACTGAAACATCTGAAATGCTTAAATGCCCCTTACTACATGTGCGAAAAAAGTAAGAAGCGTGGCCCTGCGTCATTTACATGTACGGTCTGAAACGCAATAGTCCGAGTAAACTTCCCTTCGCATTTGGGGAATGCATTGTGAAGGTTACACAAAGTAACATTTATTTTTAACAGTGCTATAAAAGTGGATACCATGCACAACAATGGTTCTACAACATAGGCTGCCATCTTGAATGTTTTGGGTTAAATGGATCACATGACTGCGTCACATGACAAAAAATAGTTTTCAGAAATCTCCATTTTCCCTATCCACACTACAACGCGAAGATGGCGTTTTGAAATGTATCCACTTGGGAGAGCGTTTTCGAAATGCTCCGTGTTTGCTGGACAAAAACGCCATCTCTCACAAAAATCGAGAGTTTGTGGCAAATTCGCCACTGATAACTTTCACATGCAAATTTGCTTTGCGGAAAACTTGGAGCAAATTGTCCATTCTTGCCAAAGAGTTGCCAGAGGTTCACCACAGCCGGTAAAGGGCTGCAAACATCTGCCAGACATTTGTGACAAATCAAAAGTTGATTTGCATGTGAAAATAACAAGCGACAAATTTGCTGCAAATTTGTGGCCAGATTGATTTTAAGCGAGGCCAAAATGTAGAGAAAAAGATGTGTTTTCAAACGTAGGTTTATTTCACCTAAAACATTAAAAAAAATGAAATGGCCCATCCAGCTTGACACGGCAATGTTGACTCAACCAATGGTTAACTGTTTGAGCAACCAATGGAAGATGAGGGGAGTTTTCTGGAATTTATTTGAAAACAGTGATTTTTTTACAATTCTGTTTGGTGATGCAATAGTTTAGAAATTACACTCTTCAGCTTTAAATTATGACAAGAGATTTTCCCTTTTCCCACAAAATCTTCTTTTTCTTTCTATACCCTTGTCTATAAGATTAAAGCCCTTGTAGGCCTGATCCAATTTTTATTCACTATGTTTGTCCTTTTGTGCACTTTTTCTCATGGATTCTGTCATCCTAAAACAGGCAAAATTGGCACTGAAAACCGGGACAACATATGAATCAAAGTCTGCTATGAGTGCTATTACCAAAAATACTGTGGGGGTACCATGGTACAGTGATAGTATCACATGAAAATACCACGGGACAGTATAATTGCATATACACATGTACAGTAGTATTAACATGGTACTTGAAGAATAATACAATGATACGTGGTGCATGTTGTAAAAAAAACTGGTACTTTTTGGTACTCTTTTAATAGTGTAAATCCAGACTACATTTATGCACAGATACAAAGTTTTAAATATTGTTAGAGCACATTAAAAGTCCTTGTTTTTAAAAACAGATGAAAAATGACAAGCGACTGGGGTTGTTTAAATAATGCATATGATTTATTACCCAACAACACATACCACAATAATGGCAATAAAATGTTAGAATTTCATAGAAATATTGTTGAAAATCTCTTTAGCCAATATGGCTTATTTAAAGATACATATTTGACATGTATGAACAATAACCATATGCAACGAGGGAATTTCAGAGCTTAATTTACACTGTATAAAGTTAATCACATATTACACCAGAGCTATTCTTTCACCAGTGTCTATGGCTTGTAGTGTTTGAATGGTCATGTTCCATAATGGGGCATTTTGCCTTTGGTTTCTGTGGTCTGTAAGTGTCTGAATCCATAGCTCTGTTTGATTAATTGAATTACAGCATAGTCATCCCATGAGAGAAGTATCTTCCATGCAAGGTCTTTAGGTCAGTTCAATCTTAAACGTTCCTTCTAAAGTCCCATTTGGAGGATGTAGTGGTTTCTCGGGTTAAATATCCCATGTGCTTAAGAGTTCTAGTCCTACATCAGATCATTTGGCAGAGGTTAGTAGATACTTTGAGGTTTGGTTTGGTTCAGACAGCATCTCCTTCTGAGGTTGGCACGCCCTCACTGATTCGCTGACTAGCCCCAGACACATCCGAATCCAAGATGGATGTATTTTCAGGTATTCCAGTGAGGACAACATTCAGTTAAATCCTTTTGCATAAAGTGGATCAACGAAGTGTAAAAACGGATGCCGGTCTCTAGGAGGAAGCATTTTCAGCCTCCCATGATCGGGCCCTGTGGTGCCACCTCACTCGAGATTTCTCCAGGAGAAGACGGATCTTCTTGACGGCCCTCAGTCTGGAGGGAACATCGCTGATCTGTTCGGTGTTTTTCACCCTAAAACAAACATCACATTGAGGTCAAACGTTGACTTTTTGCTCTAAGTGAGTTTGAAAATGTAAAAATAAATGCCTGAAATGCTAGTAAATCTTAGCTTGAAAACACATGAGGATTTTTAAATAAGAATTCGACCTCCCTACCCTAAACCTAAACCTAACTGATGGAGTCATAAAAGCAAATGTGAGAAGAGAAATGCAAGTTGTCTCATACTATAAGATACTTTCATACGGCCCCTCAAGCATTAATAGGTTATCCTTAAATCAACCTCAATTTTCACATCATGCATTTTGGATTGGTCTGTAAAGGTGAAGTGTCTACTTTCTGTGCCACTTGCAGAAACAAACAGATTGGCACATTTTTAAACACTTCCTCCAAAGATGTTTGGGTATGTGCATGTCCAGGTACACGGAAATGCACAAAGTATCTAAAAAAACGGCCTATACTTTCAAAGTTTCTGTGTTTCATTTCTGTCATGAAAACAAACGACCCATCAGGTTACTTGTCAGCCAAAGGGGCCCAAAATAAAGCGGCCTAGGAATCGACAGTTACTCAGAAAATACATCAATGTTATATAAAGCAGGGCTGGACTGGTAATGTGACATACCGTGCATTTTCTCGGTGGGCCGACGCACTTTGAGGCCGATCAGAGGCGGACTGGCCATCGGGAGAACCGAGCGTGCCGGTGGGTCGGCCGCGAACGTGCCGAATGGAACGCGATAAGCTAAAATGAGCCGCCGCGTTATGCAGAACGGACCACAAAATGGTGCTGCGTTTCGCAGAAAAGGACAGTGAACACGCCCCCCATCCGCTCAACAACTTTTTGGCCCCCTCCCCCAGTTTTGGGGCCAGTTGCCATGTAAAATCCCAGACCGATTTCTCTTCCCAGTCCAGCCCTGCATTAAAGTATCTAATTATTTACCACATGCGTGACGTTTCATGCGTGATGTAGTTTCTCTTACCGTCTAATCGTCCTCTGATGGGCTGCCAGGTTGTGTTTGCATTGCTGTCCCGGGGCGGCAGGGATCACCCTGTCTGATGCTGCCTTGTACCTGAGAAAGAAAGATCACATGAGACGTAAGCCGCCTTCAAATACAATCAATTCCTGAACACATTTAATAAAGTCCATAAATAGATCTAAAACCTGTTTCTGCAGGTTTGTCAAGTCAAGCACTAACATCTATTGTGCCTGTACATTATATTGGGGTTTGCCACACAGGGTTTGTGTGCTCAAGCAAAACGTGTGTCCCTAATATTTCAACCAGTAAGTCTGGTGTCCTTGAAATACGACTCAAGATTAAACATATCTACAGCTTTGAATGCATTCAGTGTGTGTACTTACCGTAATGCATTGTTCAGTTGACAGAATGAAGAACATGTTTTGTCTTGGCTATCTGCACACTTGCAGCGTGGTTTGGGCACAACAGGTTCTGTGACCGAACGCTTCTTGCGTGGAGCATTTCCAAGTCCATATGTCACGATTCGCCTGGGGAAAATAACAAATAAATCATTAAACAACAATGTTTGCCCTTAGGGACAATTGCAAAAATGTAATTAGCTTAAGTTATAACTTTGTATCTTTATTTAAATATAATAATAAACATTATTACATGTCATAAAGCTCGACAGAGGAGTATTTAATGCACATTCAAATAGTTAAAGTCCCTTTTGAACAAAAACGACCAATTTTTAAAGCATTATACATTGTTTGTTAACAATTTCTTAAATGATAAGCTATTATAAAGTTTTATTATGAATACTTACTCTGGCGTGTGGACCCATATTATGTCCAGGTGGCAAAAGTAGACACACTCTTTATCCAGAAAACTTGCGCAGGAGCATCGCTTAGTCCTGGAGTGATGCACAGAGGTTGGCGTGCCTGATGTTGTCCCTTGACTCAAAGATGCTGGGGTGACTAAAATAATAATAATAAAAAAGTTAGATTAAAATATGAAGCTTTTTGTTGCATAATGAAGTCTATGTAAGAATATGCAGTGTGATGTAGTCTATTTAGTTGTGCATCATGTGTTTGATGGACTGGAAAAGTCAGACTTTGCCACGCTCAATTAAAACTGACATACTACATGACTATAAAACTTTCTCTTGCATCTGTTTATGTGTAGTTTTAATTATTAAATACCAGATACTCTTGTTTATGCTACTTTTGTATTATTCCAGTTCCTTGCAGAATTTGGAAAGGTTTTAAAATTTGAATCTTAAGTAAGCTTAAGTGAACTCATGTACTTACTAATTTGGTTAATTGCTCATTTAATACTAAATGCATAGTCTTTAATAAACGTCTTAGATACAAATATTTTTAAATACATACCCAATTCAAAAATTCCAGAAGACAGCATTGATAACACTGGGAAAATAATCCTCAAATCCATTTTATTATCCAAGTCCCTGATTTGGCAGGATTGATAGTAATCCAATAAATTCGCAAACGTTCACAAAGTTTTGCACTTTTAAATGCACGCGTACATCATTTAGTCGTGCTCGCGTGAGTCTCATGCGCACATGCGTGCACAAGAGCGCTTATATACGCGCGCTCTCCGCCCCCCTCCCGCGCGCTCACGCGAACACAATGCTGTTTGTTAACACTCACCGACAAGCAACGTGTGGAGCGAGATAAGAAGTTTGTATTCCTGAGATTCCAGCGGGATCGAGACGCCGGGTGGCAGGTCTGTGTGCCAAGTCTTTTATAGTGATTAAAGTGTCTTAAAAAAGGCGGTTTTAATACAGCCCAGAAGAGGGAACACAAGAATTGACTTTGCTGAGGCCTCTAGACACCAACATTCAACCTTTAAATGACTGAGTCCACAAGATGTGTAAATAGCCTTTAAAATAGCCTTTGAATAACATTTGAGGTTTTTGTGTGATCCACTGCGCTCCTAGAGTACACGTATGTAAGACCGGGGCTAGTTGTCACAAGGGCTCTACCAATACATACATATATAAGTGTGTGTGCGCGTGTGTGCGCGTGTGTGTGTGTATCAGCCACACCATTAAAACCACCTGTCTAATATGGTGTAGGTCACCCTCGTGCCGCCAAAACAACACAACCAGCATCTCAGAATCAACTAGGCGTTTCTGTCCACAGAACTGCCGCTGACTGGATGTTTTTGGCGCCATTCTGAGTAAATTCTAGAGACTGTTGTGTGTGAAAATCCCAGAAGATCAGCAGTTACAGAAATACTCAAACCAGCCCGTATGGCACAAACAATCATCCATGTTATGATCTAATCAGCCAATCATGTGGCAGCAGTGCAATGCATAAAACCATGCAGATACGGGTCAGGAGCTTCAGTTAGTGTTCACATCAACCATCAGAATGGGGGAAAAATAGTATCTCAGTGATTTGGACCGTGGCATGATTGTTGGTGCCAGACAGGCTGGTTTGAGTATTTCTGTAACTGCTGATCTCCTGATATCAACTCAGAATGCTATTCTGTGATGCGGGTTGCCGCTGTTTATACAGCTCAGGAAATAATTAAGAAACCACTGCAAAATTATCAGTTTCTCTGGATTGACTATTTATAGGTATGTGTTTGAGTAAAATGAAATGTTTGTATTTTATTCTATAAAGTACTGACAACATTTCTCCCAAATTCCAAATAAAAATAATGTCATTTAGAGCATTTATGTGCAGAAAAATAACAAAAAAGTTGCAATGTTTTCAGACCTTGAATAATGCAAAGAAAACAAGTTCAAAATATATTCACATTAAATTGTACTTAAGTATTAAAAAAGTTAACAGTAACCTTTTTCCTAGATAGAAATCAAGAGAGGAGACTGTGTGAGAGACGTTGTTAAATTTGATTGGTTTAAGTAGCCTTTTTACTGTCTCTGATGACATAACTACATTTCTGCTTAAATATTTTTATGTGGCTTGTTGTACGTAACACAGCAAATTCCTGGTGAATAAACACTAGAACACTAAAACAATGATTTGTATCCCCTTTCACTCAAATCACGAGTAACACAGCAGATTATGAAATATAACCACTTTTACTATAGTGCATTTTAACATTTGCTTTCCATAACCAACTACATTTACAAGCTTGTGATCAAGTGTGATCAAATTGCACGGAAGCTCAACTGAGTGTTGCACTTGTGATACGAAAGACCGCGGTAAACATCCTGAGTCGACATGTGAGAACAAAGTGTCATAGAAGCGCCACAAAATGACGTGGTTGTGTTTTTCATATCACATTTGCTTTTTATGACACTATTGGTTAAGTTTAGTTGGAAGGTTTTGGGTTGAAAGGTCAGTTTTGTTGATTTAATTCTCGATAAAACATTAACTCTTAAAAACCTCATCTGTTCAGAACATTTCACTCGCTTTTAGCGCCACACAGTGGACATTTCATTCTGGAACTGCCCTGAGACTTACAATGAACCACATCATTTTATTTTGCAAAAACATTGCCACAGTCACGCAAAGAGCACCCAGCCCCCCAGAGACAAAAAAAAAAGCTTTGAAGAATGTTAGTAATGTTGCTGGTCTTGTGAATTGTTTTCTGAGGTTTGCTACCAAACCTGGGTGTTGAGCCGATGGATGAATTCAGTAAAATTCATAATTAATATTTACTCAGATTCCATTATTTTTATTATCATTATCATTACTGGTTTTATAGTTATTATTATCATCATTAATAGTTGCCTAACAACATCAACAACAATAATAACACAGCAAATAAGGAGTAGAAATTCATAGATATGATTTAAATATGAAGGTAAGTGTAGAAATAAATGACATGTACACATTTAATTGCAAAAGCCTTTTGTTTATATATGTATATTTTCAACATGAATGATTATTTTTGACTTCATATCGGTCCAATCTGTAGAAGTGGCAGGGGTTTAGAAAAATACTGTCTGTGCTCGAATAAATTAAGTATTTTTACTCAATTACTCTACACCCCTGCTCTTGACGTAAACATTAAAGCAGCTCGGCTTTGTTTGATGGCTTGTGGCCATCCATCTTCCTCTTGATCACATTCCAGAGGTTTTCAATGGGGTTCAGGTCTGGAGATTGGGCTGGCCATGACAGGGTCTTGATCCGGTGGTCCTCCAACCACACATTGATTGACCTGTCTGTGTGGCATGGAGCATTGTCCTGCTGGAAAAACCAATCCTCAGAGTTGGGGAACATTGTCAGAGCAGAAGGAAGCAAGTTTTCTTCCAGGATAAACTTGTGTGTGGCTTGATTCATGTGTCCTTTACAAAGACGAATCTGGACGATTCCAGCCTTGCTGAAGCACCCCCAGAGCATCACCGATCCTCCACTTGGTCGTCTAATGGTTAGACGGAGTCCTGGAGAGGCCTACAAGCCACAGTGTCTTGAACCAACTGTGAAATTTGGTGGAGGATTGGTGATGATCTGGGAGTGCTTCAGCAAGGCTGGAATCGGGCAGATTCATCTTTGTGAAGGACGCATGAAAACAATGTGTTTAACTGTGTTTGGGACAAGGGAATCAATTTTTCCATAATTGTTGGGTTGTTGCAGTTTTATTGGGGCAAATTGTCACACACATTTCACAGTGGGTGCGAGACTCTGTGGCTTGTAGGCCCCTTCAGGACTCCGTCTAACCATTAGACAACCAGCTGGAGGTTCGGTGATGATCTGGGGGTGCTTCAGCAAGGCTGAAATCAGGCAGAAACCCTTTGGGAAGGACGCATGAATCAAGCCTTTACACTGGCACAATACAACACAAAAAATTTATAAAATGGCAAAAAAAAGAATCAAAGTAATCATTGCAACGAGTGACAATTTGCCCCAATAAAACTGCAACAACCTGCCCCGACCCAACAATTATGGAAAAATGTATTCCCTTGTCCCAAACACAGTTAAACACATTGTATTCATGCATCCTTCAGAAAGACGATTCTGCTCTCAAACTGGCCATTTAATGCCAGGCTCTCCTTGTGACAACTTACCCCAAACAATCAGTGTGTTCAGTTAAATGCAAACCTTTACCTGCAACAACGCTTTGCTCAAATGCAATTCTTGTAATCACATGATTAAAATGTGAATATCCCATGCTCAACATGTAGGATACACATGAAATAATTGTATTTTATTATTAATATTATTACTGAAATGAGGCTAAGGCTATATGTAAATTTGGCAAAAAAATATTCACATATCTTAAATGATTGCATATTGTATTATAATGCGTGACTGATAGTTTGATATGCCTTCAATTCAAAAATGCATGACAAAATGGTAAAAAACTAGTTCAAATTAACGTAGATATTTCTGAAAGCTTGTATTGCCATTGGTGAATAGAATTGTGACATTTTCAATGCTTTTCAGTTAGAACCTGTTAGTCATAGAACTGCATGTTGGTTTCACTAAAGTGCTGAATAATACTGACATGAGATAGGAACATTTTACTGGTCTGTCTGCCCTGCCCGTTGGACAACTCATGCCAGTACCTGCAATCGGGCGCTGCACCGTGTGCCAGCTCCAAAATAGAATAATGAATTAACTTAATTAAATATTACAGCAAGGATATCGCATAGGCTAAAATATAGGTATACCTGTTCAAGCTTGTTCCATTTAGAAGGTTTAGGACAACATTTTAAGCAATCTTTAGAAGCTTAGCAGATGAATAGTGTCACTGTATTAGGGGTAATTATGGAAATAGGCGGTTTTCCGCATTATCCTTAGGGAAGGTTGGCATAACAGCAGTCAGTAAATAAATAAGCAACAAATCACCTCACCTACGTACAGGTCCTAGTAATGCCACTCATAGCACTGGTACAAATGCACTGAGGCACAACAACAGGAATAAGGAGGAAAGTTTGTCAAACACATCTAGGGGTTGGTCAAAATAGTTATGGTGCTAAGACTGCAAAAGTGTCTAGTGAGCATGTGATCTCTAATGGTCTCTCACTTTCACCAAATTCACTGGGCTGAACGTTCCGAGCTGTTTCCAGAGAGTCTCACCCACTCTCATGCTCTTCCGTGGGATGGGTAACTAGGCAACATCCTCCTCCACCCCACCATTCTGCGTGATGTGCTCTGCATTGCACTGCACTGCTCTGCCTACAGTGACACTCCCGTCCAGCAGATGACGCTCTTTAGCCACAGACTCGGCAGGCCTCAACTTCGGGCAGCAAATACTGTCAGTTGAATGAGTCATCCTTGGTCTGTAACAAGAGCTTTTGATCTGTGCCTCTTGAGACAAGGGCAAGTTGTAGTCAATAAAACCTCCTTTAAAGAGCTGATTGGTGACGTCATTTGCTGGACTCTTCAGGACCCTCATTAGTGTTTTGAACGGCTGAATAATTCTAGTGTCTTCAAAAGAACTGTGAGTAACAATTTATACTGGACTGATTAAACAAGAAAAAGACTCATTCAGATAGCTAATTGCACAGAGTAAAATAGAGAATTACCCCAAGGACACTTCAGAGGCATATGCACACTTGTAAACAAGGTTTTACTGATACTGTAGATGGTATATATACAGCAAATGTAAAGCCACCATTTTAATCATACCTATGGACTTATGGAGTTCAAAATGGGCACCAGTTGGAATATAATAAATACTTGACCACAACATCTGTGCACAGAAACACTGCCCCCAAAAGCCATAGAAATGTGTGTATATATATATATATATATATATATATATATATATATATATATATATATATATATATATATATATATATATATATATATATACCAGTACAACATTCATTTCCCCATAAATGTATGATATACAGAAACTTTTCTTTTAAAATAAAAACATTTAAAATAAAACAAATCTCATCCATTCTTCTTTAATGTCCATTGTCTCTAACTTAATAGCCAACTACTAGATTTAAAAGATATTATGTACAGGTTTCTAAACGAGAAACTCCAAAAAGGCACAATTGTATATACAACATGTACAAAAACATTTAAAAAAAAGGAAGAAAAAAAAAGAAAACTTTCTGGTGCTGACAGAAAAGTACAAAATAAAATAATTGGTCACTGATGATTGCACATACAGTATGTCAGAAATAAATGTGCTTTTAGAGGAGGAAACCTCCTGAAGTGTTTCAGTTTTACAAAGTGACAAAGTTTTACAAAAGAGAGGGAGAGAGAGATTCATAGGCAGAAAGGAAAGTGCTTTTATAGGGACCCTCAGGTAGCTATGACAAGTCTATCCTCATCATCACTGGAGGCTTCATTGTAGTCATCAGTCACTGGTTGTCTGGTGACAGGTTGCCATAGTTTCACTTCAATATCCCCACCTGATATTGCCTTGTGTGGAACACCTGAGCCTTTCTCATTAGTGGATGATGAGGAGGAAGAAGAAAGTTGTTGGGGTGTTTTTGGTGTCTGCACCATAACTGTAGTCTTCTCCACAACATCTGTGTCCACAGATACAGTGCTAGGGCTGCACTGAGAGACTTGATTTACCTCTGTAGATGGCTTTGTGTTTGTAGGAACATCTCTTAAATTGGCAGTTGGAGGACTGGCTGAGGGTGTAGGTGCTTGTGGTGATTCAGCAACCTGTGCTGGTGCAGATGCTACACCCTCAAGACTTTGTGGCTTGTCCTGGGTTGCAGAAAGTGGGCTGAGAGCTGAGAGGGGGTTGAGGGATGGTATGAGGGCCGGCAGGGCAATGTTAACAATCTGCAGGCCAGTGATTTGTGCGGGGGAAGCTGTGCTGCTCTGAGGGGTGGGGCTGGCTGCCAACACCTGTACACCAAGGGTGGCATTTAGTGGCAGACCCCGCTGAGGCACCAGTTGGTTGGAGTTTGCCAGACCCACCATGCTCAAGGTCTCTACAGGCTGCAAGGATGTCTGAGGAGCACCAAGTGTCTGGAGTCCTGCCACTTGGCCTAAAGGGAAACAAGGCAGGACACTACTGACTGGCTCCTGGACTACCAGTGGCTGTGTTGGGGCACCCTCTGGCCGAGGCGAGGTGTTTGGGGCTGGGAGAGGGCTGCTGGACTGCCTGTGGATCACGCTAAGTGCTGGGATGGTTAGCTGGAGTGGTCCGGCCTGAATGGGTACAAATGTAGAGTAGGCAGCCAAACCGGCAGGTACAAGCTGGATGCCACCCACAGGAACCATGCTGTACGGGGAGCGGAGAGGCTGTTGGGAGTGCAAGGGCAAGTGACTGAAGAGGTGAGTAGTGGCCCCTATTCTTGGCTCATGAATTGGACCTGTGTTTGGAAAGTGCAAGGGTCCTTGAAGAGGGTCAGAAGAGGTCTGGGTACCACGGTCAACATTGGCATTGCACTCACTTGTAGGCTGGGAAAAGGTGCTGGATACTCCATCCTGCTAAAGAACAATGTTATGACTACTTTGATCAGCACTGTCAAGCAAAGATTTAAATATTAGACATTTGATCTGTTCCCAAACCTAGTGAGCTGGCTCTGGAGGCAGCAATTTAAGGCATCAGAGGCATGCTTTTGACATGAAGGCTGTTCCTTAAAATAGGTACCTTAATTATGCTGCCTTAAATGATACCCAATTTTGCCCAAATTCTAAGGTAGCGATGTTTGTACCCTTCCCAAGGGAAGACTAGAATGCACTGCACAGAGCTTGGTGGAAATTAAATCGTGGACGAAACAAAAGCAATTTGGATTATAAATATAATTTATCAGGCCCAGCCGGAATCTGCTGACTTTTCATTGATTTTAAGGAAACTCAATTCTGTGAAAGAGTTTAAAACATAGTAAATAGATCTGAAATTACTACAGTCTTATTGTTAGCTGAAAGCATCATGAAATTAGCCAAAATATTTAATAAACAAACATGCAAAGGGTGGGGAATGCGCAGAACATTTATAAATGACAGCTGTATAATCCACTATAAACTTAATACTTTACCCAAAATGTGTAGGTGCACATTGTATACCTATGCCAGGGTTGGCCAACCCTGCTCCTGGAGAGATACCTCCCTGCAGAGTTCAGCTCTGACAGTGCTCCAACACACCTACCTGTAGTTTTTCAAGTACTCCTTAAGACCTTGATTATCTGTTGCAGATGTGTTTGATTGGGGTTAGATCTAAACTCTGCTGTAAGGTAACTCTCCAGGGGCAGAGATGGTAACCCCTGATCTACTGTATGCTCAGAGTATCATGGCTAAAACCTATTTACAATAAGGTTCCATTCTTTAACACGAGTTAATGCATTAGGTATCATGAACTAACTATGAACAAAATATGTTTTACATTAGCAAGACATTTTTTTCCATTTAGCAGACACTTTTATCCAAAGCAACTTACAAAATATGGAAGGATACAATATAAGTGATTCATCCTAAAGAGACAGTAACATGAAAAGTTGAGGACAGAGAGGGAGTCACAGAAGTAGTTGGGAAGGTCCTTCCACTATCGAGGTATAGTGAAGCTGAAAGTCCAGGAAAATGACTGGAGTGTCTCTTTGAGTAAGCATTTATTAACGTTTGTTTATGCTGGTTAATAAAAATAAAATTGCTCTTGTTAGTTCATGTTAGTTCATAGTGCATTAACTAATGTTACCATATACATCTATTGATTTAAAATTGTATTACCCTATGCTGAAATTAACATTCTGTAAAAGTATTGTTCTTTGTTAGTTTATGTTAACAAATGGAACCTTATTGTAAAGTGCAATTGTATCATGTTCCTCTCACATCACCTGTATTAACATCAATTGCAAGTTCAGTCTCCTGTGCACTGCGTATGAGGAGCACATTTCATATGGTGTTTTGCGTGTAGAGCATTACAAATAATGAGGCTCCATTTCAATTAAGATGCTGCCTATAGAAGGCAGCTACCTATGTAGGCAGTCAGGCAGAACACTAGGTTTTGGAACAGATCCCTAATGTTATAAAAGGCAGTCAGCAACTACCAATTCTATTCACCTTTTCATACATTCAAAGCAGCTTTGCTGATGTGCCAGACATGCGAGACTCGAGACATTGGAATGGATATGGGGTTGGGTACTGGTGTGGGGTGAGGTGTACATGTAGCGAGGCAGGGATGCACAACGAAAAAGACAATGACTGGGAGGACATGGGTCTCACCTGGCCGAGCTTGGCACCCTTGCCTGACACTGGGGGACTAGGGGGAACATCAAAGTCTGGGTAGTCGATGGACATCACCCTGCAAGGTGACACTGGGCTCATCATGTGCACAGAGTCAGTGTCAGAGGCGTGGGATACTGAGGCAGGGACAGGGTGGTAAGTGAAAGAGGTGGGACTAGGGCTAGGGCTGGAACAAGAAGCAGAGATTGACATCTGTCTGACCAACGAGATGGGGCTAGTCATAGCCACTGACTCAGTGTCTGAGCTCTGGTAGTCAGAAGCAGTAGGCAGCAGAGGTTGGGGAGCAGAAGTAGGGTTCAGACTGATGGACATCTGGGCCAGCAGAGAGCTGGGAGCCATGTCAGCCTGGTTAGCAGGAAAATGCTGTGGGCTTGCAGAAACAGAAGGTGTTGCAGAGAGGCCAGACTCTGCCTGGCTGTCCTCCTCATCTTCCTCCCCGTCATTGTCTTCATCATCTGGGCCATCGGAATCATCACCATCCGAGTCTTGTCTGTCAGCACTTCCTGCTCTTCCTCGATCACCTATAGCAATAAAAATAAATAAATATGAGAAACACAACAAAATACGAGCAGTAGAATTTACTGTATCCAAAACATTACCATATATTTTGTACTGTATTGGCACTATACCGGCTAGAAACTTTGTACAACAAAAAATGTAAGGACCCGGCGTACTTCATGCGATATCAAAGAACGAATGGGTGTGTGGTAATTTTGAACAAGTCTGGCCAAAACAAAGATGTTTTTGTGTTAGTTCTGGTGGTCTATGACAGCTCACCAGTGTGAATTTTCAGGAAAATGTCGTAGCTGCTTATTGACATTGGTCCAAGTCATGGATAGATGTGACCTGGAGCTCCATCTACTTTGTGGTGACAACTAATTCCATTTATTTTCTTCAGTTGGTCAAGATTAGTCAAAATGAACACACCGACGTGCAGAGTTATTAACTGGTGCAAAACTAGTGCAGACTTACCTATATATACTGTATGTATGATCGTTCGCGTAAAGACATTTTCCAAGACCATGTCTTGCAATTTATTTGTTTAATTAGTCTACAAAAGGAATCAAGTCTACTCAAATACTCTAAGTGACTATTCACACTGTTGTTTGATATGACTGACGCAACCTATGCCATCTAAAGCTGAAAGCCATTCACACATCTGCAAGTAAGATATGCCACAAGATTCTTTTGTCTGTATTCTGCCTATTAACATGCTTTTCTACATCCCTCTTTGCAGTAGTTCCAGTGTCATCACAACTTACAATAACAGTGTAACCAGTGTATATTATAGCCGTGTTTAGCATGTTAGCGCATTAGCGCCATGAATGCTGAATGTAAACATGACAAATTACAGATTATCCTCTGAATATATATTACAACCCCAATTCTGAAAATGTTGGGACAGTATGAAAATTGCTAATAAAAACCAAAAGGACTGATTTGTAAATTATATTCACCTTTTGCTATATTGAAAGCACCACAACCACACATAATATTATGTTTTACCTTGTGAATTTTATTGTTTAAAATGTACAGTAATTTCAAATCAAATGATTGCAACACACTCCACAAATGTTGAGACAGTCGAGTGTTTACCACTGTGAAACATCACCATTTCTTCTAATAACACTTATTAAGCATTTGGGCACGGAAGACACAAGTTTGTTAAGTTTAGAAAGTGAAATTTTCCCCCAATCATCCATTATGTAGCTGCACAATTGTACAGGGTCTTCATTTCTGGATGGTGTGCTAAATAATGCACAACACATTTTCAATTGGAGATGGTCAAGACTGCAGGCAGGCCAATCTAGCACCTGCACTCTCTGCTTACACAGCCATGTACTTGTAATCTGGGCAGTATGTGGTTTGAAGTTGTCCTGCTGGAAAATGCAGGGACGTCCCTGGAAATGATGGTGCTGGATAATAATAATAATAATTCATTATATTTATATAGCGCTTTTCTAGGCACTCAAAGCGCTTTACATAGTATAGGGGGAATCTCCTCAACCACCACCAGTGTGCAGCATCCACCTGGATGATGCGACGGCAGCCATAGTGCGCCAGAACGCCCACCACACACCAGCTATTGGCAGAGAGGAGATGGTAGATTGATGTAGCCAATTCAGGGATGGAGATTAATACAAGGCCATGATAGATGGGGGCCAATGGGGGGAATTTGGCCAGGACACCAGGGTTACACCCCTACTCTTTACGAGAAGCATCCTGGGATTTTTAATGACCACAGAGAGTCAGGACCTCAGTTTAACGTCTCATCCGAAGGACGGTGCCTTTTTACAGTATAGTGTCTCCATCACTATACTGGGGCATTAGGACCCACACAGACCATAGGGTGGGCACCCCCTGCTGGCCTCCCTAATACCACTTCCAGCAGCAACCTTGGTTTTTCCCCAGGAGCTCTCCCATCCAGGTACTGGCCAGGCTCAACCCTGCTTAGCTTTAGTGGGCAACCAGGCAAGAGCTGCAGGGTGATATGGCTGCCGGTAAAAAATATATGTTGCTCCAAAGTTTGTACATATATGTCTGCATTCATGGTGTTCTCACAGATGTGCGAGTTACCCATGCCATGGGCACGGACACACCCATGGCCCATACAGACACTTGCTTTTGGACCTGATGCTGATAACAGCTTGGATGGTCCTTTTCCTCTTTGTCCCAGAGAAAACGACAGCTGTTTTTCAAAAACGATTTGAAATGTGCACAGTTCCACTGTTCTACTTTCCATCTAAGATGAGACCGAGCCTGGAGAAGTCGGCAGCGCTTCTGGACAGTGTTGATGTACGGCTTCTGCTTTACAGAGTAAAGTCTTAACTTGCATCTGTGGATGCAGCGCCAAGTGGTGTGACTAACAAAGGTTTACTAAAGTTATCTCAACCCCATGTTCATGATATTCATTACAGATGAATTATGTTTTTTAATACAGTGATGTCTGAGGGATCAGAGATCACATGCATTCAAAAATGTTTTTTCGTCTTGCCCTTTACGCACCAAGATTTGACCAGATTCCTTGAATCTTTTAACTATATTGTGCACTGTAGAAGGTGAAATGCCCCAAATCCTTCCAATTTGTCTTTGGGGAACATTGCTCTGTTGCTGGATTATTTGCTGAAGCATCTGTTGGCAAATTGACAAGTCTTGAACGTTCCTTGCTCTTGAAGGCTGTTTTTGGAGGCTCCTTATATACTATGACACGATTGCCTCACCTGTTTAACATCTCCTGTTTCACATCACCTTGTTATTTCAACTCGTCAAATTGTTATTAGTCTTAATTGCCCCTATCTCAATTTTTGGAGCATGTTGCAATCATCTGATTTGAAATTATTGTAGATTTTCAAAAAAACAATGCAATTCACAAGGTAAAATATCATATTATGTGAAGTTGTGGTAATTTCAATATAGCAAAGGGTGAATATAATGTACAGATCACTTTAAATCATCACCGAGTGGTTAAAACAGCTTCTTTTATTGATATAGTGTGAATTCTACTCATAGAATGAGACCTGAAGTCATTGATAACACATTTTTAATGTCACATTAGTTAAGGTTTTACATGCAGTATTGTGCTTTCTCATATTTAAATGCTCCTCTAAACGCCTCCCCCAGCAGCATGGCCGGTGTATAAATGTTTGCAAAGACTATGCCGTTGCTCAGCTGTTTCAAACTTCAGTTTGCCACTGAGTGAAGAATGAAGAAGCACTTTGCCGAGAGTATGCCAGGCCTTTAGTCACCATTTAATTTTATTGCATTTTTGTTCTGTAATATAAAAGTGAATCGTGACTGAGGTCAACATTCTGACTAAAACCTTTTGTGTTCAATGCAAGAAAACAAATCCTACAGCTCTGGAATAACATGGAGGTTAAATAAATGACTTTTGAGTACATTAATTTACATTTCTGGGTGAACTATCCCTTTAAGGATGACAGATCCTAAACTTAAAGTTTAGCTAAATAACACTAACACAAGTTGATACAATCTAAAACTAATGTTTTTGTTTTATGCAGCATGATCTTGCCTGAGTTATACCATTTACATCTATATTTATTGCACAAGAATAGATGATAGCTCGGATTAGAAACATCCCTCACATTATATAAGGGAAGACATTATCACCACAAGTGCAGCCTGCGCTTGACAGCTTGTGTGGAACCGTGAGAGGAAAACAAATATGCTCTCAGTAACTAAGTCCAGAGAAAGCTCACAGCTTCTCTCTCTCTTTTGTCTCTTGCTAAAATTAGATGCAGCAATTTCCTTGCAGTAAACGCTGTGTATACCGCCCACATGCACCAAGAGTTAACAAGGAAAAAGACTGCATTTAGAACCTCTTTGCCATTGATCATTATTGCAATAGAACACAGAGACAAAGCACATTTAACGGATGATGCTATTTTTAGTAAACCTATTAATGGACAGGTTGATTCTGTTGTTAAAAACCACAATACATTGGTATAAACAGAACTAAAGTTTCTGCTTTCTTGAGTGGTTTGGTAAAGTGTAGGCCCTCTTTAACTGGGTTCCCCTATTTGATGTTGCGGTCAAGACTAATGTATCTGAAAACATGCATCATGAGAGACTTCTACCTGAGTCTTCTGTATCCTGGTCTTCAATAATGCCAACAGCAACTCCCATCTCCATACACTTCTTGCTATGGGCTTTGGACTTCATGTGCTTGGTAAGGTTCCCTGTGTGGATGAGGGAGAACAAAGAGGTCACCAAGGTGGGAGGCGGACGCAGGACACGGGAGTGGTTTACATAAGCCTGACATGTTCCCAGGCACTATGTAACAGGTGAGTAATTGATATAGAAGTTCTAAAAGGAATGTAGGCTGGTCTGACACTGTGTGCTGTTCTGCAGTGTAGCGTGGGAAGTTCAACTATGATGAATCATACTGGCTTTTTTCAAGCGAACATGCAGTCTTAAAAAAGCAGGTAAGGAAATTTTTTTTACAGAAATAATCATCATGGATGTTTGGAAATTACATAACTGTTCTAAAATCCTGACACATTTCATTAAGAAAATTAAACTTTTGTACATTTTAATTTTGTAACCTTACCTATGCGATTGTATGAGTATATGATGGTAATTATGAACTAAATACTATAGTTATGTTTCTTTCAGTCTCCATTCACTTTCATTGCATCTTTTTTTGCATACAATGAAAGTGAACGGTGACTGAGGCTAACATTCTGCCTAATCCTCCTGTATTGCAATGAAGAAAGAAAATCATTCAAGCTTGGAACACGAGGGTGAGTACATGACAACAAGTCTTTCATTATTTGAGTGAATTATCACACAAAGTTGAACATCAAGAGTGAACATAACATTGGTATTTCTGGATTAAGAAAAAGTTTGTCATTTCGTATATTTTTAACCCCATTACTCAGTTCCTCATTTGTACTTTCAAATCAATGTTCTGGGGACTGAACCCACCTTTAGTCTTGAAGGAAAAGTTGCAGTGCATGCAATGAAATGGACGGATGTCAGAGTGGGTACGAATGTGTTTACGCAGCATGCTAGGTTTCTTGCAGCGGATTCCACACTCCTCACAGATGTATTTTCCTCTTCCGCGCCCCCTAACGTACACATACTCCTCATTTGATTTATAACTGAAAATATACCACAAACAGCACATTAAAACACATTGTTCTATTAAATATTTTGGAACTGGGGGTTAGAAAAATTTGTGTTAAGAATTACAAACCCTCCATCAAAAATCTTCACTCGTTGAGGTTCCGATTTCGATTCTCTGTCTGGCTCATTAATTGTTTGAGTCTCTGGTTTCATTTTGCCACTATTCTCAGTTGGTATAGCTCTTTGCTGAATCAAAACCTGAAACAATTACACAAAATACTTCCTTAAAAACAAATGCATTTAAAAATGTTAGGTGGCAAACAATCAGTCTACCTATTAAAGAAGCATCAGTCATTAGAAAAGCTCTTACTTTTGGCAAGATGTCCTTCAACTTTCCAGAGTAGGTCAAGATGTCAGATTTCAAAGTTGTTGTTTTAGCTTGGGTGTAGTGTATTTTCTTGGATGTCTGTTTTGAGTCAAACAAAGACATCACCACTTTTGTGGGAAGGCCCAGTGGATTGGGATTGTTGGGGTTTACTACCCAAGCAGAGTAGGCAGAGATCCTCTGGTCTGTCTGCTGAATGTGGAGGGATTTCCTCTTCATGAGAAAACACCAGGTAAACGAAGTAGCTGTTTTCAGACTGGGGAAAGACAGTCGATGACTATATCTTGTGTTGACGACTGACACAGAGGAAGCTAACTTTACTTGTCCCTGAAATATTGTAGGCCTAAGAGGAGATTTTGACGGAGACCAACGACATTCATCACGTTTCTCTTGTGGCTTCAGTGATGTATTCTCTGGTATGGTGTAGCTTTGAAGTACAGGTGAAGAACTTTTGGCAGAACCTTGAAAAGACTGTACTGTTGTGGAAGGTGTTATACTCTTCATCTCCTGTTGGTTAATCTCAGGCGATGCTGTCTGAGGGACTTGTGTTTGGGTGTTGTTTCCTGCTTGTGAAGTCTCTGGCAATTGTTCTGGGGCATCTGTCTCAATTGGGCTGTCTACCGGCTCTGTGGTGCAGACCTGTCTGACCAGCATTAATTTCCGCTGCCTGGTAATTTCTGACATCTTTGAATTTAAGTAGTTTAGAGATCTACCATCAGTGAGACATGCAGCACCATGCTCATCTTTAGCCCGTTTCTGTGTCTTTTCCATAGCAATATCCAGGCTGTTGGCAGGGGAGAGCATCCGCTTACTTGAGGCAGTGGCCTCTTGTGGGCATAGATTTACAGAAGCCAGTTTTTGAGTGCAATGTAGTGAACCAAGGGATAGTATGCTCTGCTCAGCAGTTTGAATTTGGTCAGAGGTATTGTTCTTCATCTGGACAGCAAAAGACCCAGGTTGCCTGTGAGTTTGTATGCCTGGTCCAATCTTTGACTCACTGTTCACAAAATGCATTTTGGGGAAACTGACCTTAGAAGCCACAGATGTAGGTGCTAACGTGTGCTCATGGGTGATAAGGATCTGTGGGACAGGTGTAGAAACTGGTGTAATTTGAGAGGCTGTATCACCTTGTGAACCAACTGGCAGTACAGTTGGGGGCTTATTAATTACAGTGTGATAACCCGGTTGTGCTACATATACATTTTGCATGCAATCATTTGACTGTGAGACCTTAATTTCATTAGCAACTGGTATTGTAGTCACAGGCAAAGTAATCTGTGTGCCTTGCACACCTGCTAAAGTATATGTTTGGCCTGTTTTCAGTACTGAGCAATGCAGTTGATATTTAGGGACAAAGCTTTTCTTGCTGTTCTCATCAGAACTCTTTTGAATGTCTTTCTGGTCAGCCACCATATGGACCACAGGTTGTACCTGGCATGCCGCAACCCTTGAGGTCTGATGCCATGGATGCGGAAGGCCATATACTTGGGGTTGTTTGATCTGGCTTCCAAGGTTGATGCTTTGGACAATTTGATCATTTTTCTGTACTGAGGCCTCTCCAGAATGCAGGATAAAAGACTGAACACGTGTTGACGTATTCACATTTATTGTTTTAGGTTGGGACCCAGAAGATTCATTGATAAAGGGGCCTCTTTGAATGGAGACAGTCTGTTTTCCAGCCAGTTGAGGGTCTGGTGCAATCTTTAAGGACATCTGACGTACCAGAGGCCCTCTTCTTCTTTCAATGAGAGGCACCTGGGTAGCTGGAGGACATTGTGTAGTTTTTGGCATGGTCATCTGCATTATTGGTGATAGAGGCCTGCTAGGTGACATGCTGCTGTAGTCAAATGATTTGCTACGGTAATCACAAGAAATTTCCACTGATGGCTGAGTGCAACTGACCTGTTCAGAGGTAGCTCGTCTCATCATGCCTGGCACTCCAAGAGTGTTGTTTGCTACAGGGAGTCCTTGAACCTCTGGTGGCTTCCCAATACTCTCTGACCTGGATGGACTATCTGATCTAGGTGGATCATCTCTGTCAAAAGAGGCTGAAATACTAGAGCACCTTGACAAGCTACTGTCTCTACTGAGGCTACGAGAGAGACTTGACTCAAAGCTAGATTCACCAGAGGAGTGTTCCATTTGAGCAAGTCTTATGCGCTTCTTTTTTGGGGGCAGTTTCTCTGTTGGAAGCTTAGACAAGCTCTCACTCCTCTGAGGCCAGTTGAAGTTTTCTATAGGTTTCTCTGATGGTTCTACAACTTGACTTTCATGATCTCTGTCGGGCTCCTCTGTTACTAAGATTTCAGGGACTTGAATGTTGTTCTGGCGCACAAGTCGCGATTGCTGTGCAGGTGTGCAACTATGACTTGCACTTGCAAATGTTTGCTTACCATGATGCTCCATTCCTTGGCTGGAACATTTTGGTGTTGACATTCTATCATGGTAACTTTGTGAAGATAAACTCCCTGCAGCCTCTGTGTGAACTTTTGTAGAGCTCTTTACTTCCTTTTCCCCATGATCTACTGGAGATGATCTGTCAATAGACTCCAATGTTTCAAAAGAATTTGGTCGGCTGAGTGAGTTGGTATGTCGAATGACTGAAGTTCCACTTCCTTGTCTCTGGAGGTCTCCTCGTTCTTTATTTGGTGTACTTATCTGAGCCTCTCGTATTGGAGATAGTCTTGACTCTTGTGGTTCAGCAACTCTTCCTATGATTTGTATTTGACCTATAATAGCAGAGTTACTTATAGACTGGGTTTGATGGGTATATGGTCGCCCTAATGAACTTGTAGATATTTGGCAAGAGTCAAAACTTCTTGAACATGGAGGAGTGATTTCAGTTGGAGATTGGTCATCATCATCTCCAACACTTTTAATTTTTCTTCTTTTTCTTACCATTACTGGTTGCTCTACAATGCCTGGAATTATAGCATTTCTGTTCAACAGCGGCTGCTGAATGCCACGCCCAAACACTTCTGGTTCAATCTCTCTGGCATGCATAGGCTTGTTCTTTGGACCATGCAGTTCAGAACAATAAAACTTCTTGTGATTTTCAAAGTTTTCCAGTTTTCTGTAGCGGTTGCGGCAGGTTTCACATTCGTACATTGTCCCTTTGCTCTGTTGGGGTTTTCGGCTTCTTTCAGTAGCATGCTCAAAGGACTTACTTCGCAGCTCATGTGTAATACTTGGTCCATGATGACTCTCATCCATGGAATGAACAGAAATGAGAATGCGACCATCATTTGTGGATAAATCCTCAACTGCAATCTGCCTGACTAATGTACGAGGATTAGGAGTAGAAGGAGCTGAAGAGAACACGTCATCATTTAGTGAGCTAATCTTGTCATCAAATGAATGACAAATTCTTAATGGGTGGGGCTGAGGTGTTACATTGGGGAAAAGAGCTGACTGACCAGGTGTTGTAGGCATTGAATTACTTCTTGTAAGGGGTAAAGAGTCCATAGCTGGATACTGAGGCGGTACAGAAAGGAGAAAAACTGGCTTGGATTTGTCTGTAGGTGTGAAAGGAGATTTTGGTATGTCGGAGTTGGAACTTGATCTTCTTACTGGTGGTTTTAGATCAAACTGAAAAGAGTCTTTAAATATGTAAGATTTAGGGGAATCAATGCTACCCCTCCGGGATAGGGAAGTCCGTCTGGGTTTGACACTGTCTAGTTGCTTGTCATCTACAACAGCTTCGTTGTCTGAGATCAGCTTTGAGATACGCTCCTCAAGAGACAAAGCTTTGGCTTCCAATGGAGGACGCATTTGTCTTGGGGAAAATTGAGGCTTCTCAACAGGAGCTACATGCATGACAGTTTCCATGATTGGGGAAGGAGGAACTTGTGGAGTTTTTGTAATGTCAGTTTCTGCTGGTGGGGTTACCTTAACAAAAGGACTCGGGGGACTCATCGCTTGATCTGCACTCTCAGAACGTGAAAAGTAGCCAGAGTCAGTGCTTCCGAGACTCCGAGGACTAAGCAGACACTTGCCTTGTGGCTGTTGAGAGTAATCAGTTGCTTGTTGCCTCTGTAGCTGGGCATGGCTGCCTCCGAGAGATGATTTACAATGCTGATCCTCATCTTCACTAACTGAGTCTTGTAGGGTACTTGTGCAATCTACTTCTTTCAGTGAGGATAGAACCATTACACTGGACCTTAGGTTTGCTGGCAGGAAATCCCTTTGCCTCTGGGCTGTGGCATGTTCAGGTGCAGAATCTATCACTCTAGGGCTGTCTGCCCGCAATGGAGAAACATTAACTGGGTGGACAACCACTTTAGGGAGAGCAGCAGTGACTTTAGGCTCACATCCCCTCTGAGTGGCAAATGGTTTCAGAGTTTCAAACACCACCAAATGCTCAGACTCCCCTTGGCTGCCTGGTACCATGCCTGCACTCTGTAAACTGCTCTCAGATAAAGCTGTTAGGCTGCTCTGTGAAGATTCTGGGTCTAAGTCAGCTGTGCTTCCCTCCTCATCACTGTCTCCACTGTCCTCTGCATCAGAATGTGTGGCGAGGCCTTTGTCAGACTCTTGAGAGAGAGATCCACTTCCGGAATCTTTCACAAGACCTAATTTGATGGCATGTGCGTGAGACTTCTTATGTTTGTATAAGTTGCTCTTTGTCTTAAATGAAAAGCCACATGTAACACATGGGTATGGTCTTTCTCCTGTGTGGGACCGTATGTGTTTTAGAAGCACACTTGGCTTGGCACAAGCTCTTTTGCAGTATTCACAGACATACTTGCCTTGCTTTTTCGGTTTTTGCTCTTTAGCTGAGATATCTGGAACCTGACTCATGCCGAAGTTTACAACAGTTGTCATCTGAACAGGGTTGAAACCTGGTGTGACAGGGACTTGAATTGAATTAGGAACTGTGGCTGACAGAGACTGACATGTTTGTACAACAGGAGGCTGGCTTTGAGGTAAACCAGTAGAACCAGAAGGAACAGGTCCATGACTCAAGGTAAATGAAGGGCCAAGACTGTAGCTTTTCTGGAATCCTGGTTTGTCCTGCTGATGATGTCCTGACATGTTAATATACTGCTGCATTGTGTGTTGACCTGTTGATGCAACACTGCTGTAGAACTGTTGTTTTGCTGTGCTGAATGGCGGCAAAATTGCAGATTTTGACTGGACATTATAATTTACAGCAGGCATAGCCACAGCATAGTCAGAATAAGTGACAGGAATGGAAACTGATTTTCCAAGATATCCTATTGGACTACTGTTCTTCCTTTCCGCCAGTGTGTTGAAATCTGGTTCCATTGCCTTGAGCAGTACCTCAAGTGGAGCACTTGTGTGAGAGGGAGATGAGTTGTTGCTGCCTTTGGCACACCGGTTTTCTGTCAGAGCAAGTCCTTCAACACAAGGTTGCTCTGTTTTATGGCTGAGTGCCTGCAGCTCTGAGATGGGTGACTCCTTGTGCTCCACTTTTACTTCTCCAGATTCTGATGCCTCCTGTGGTACATCTCCAGCATCTTGAGGTTCAGGTAAACCATGTGATGGACTGCTGGAGAAAGAAGAAGAGGGTGTGGCTTTCTTGGATGAAGTGGAGATGTTTGTAGAAATGGGTTTCTGGGTCTGTGATTGTTTCTTGATGGGAGATTTTGGTATTTTCTTTAGCTGGTTTTTCCTCTTCAGTCCTTTGATCCCTTTGGAATTTCTGCCCGTACTTTCATTGAGATCTGCAGGAAAAAGTAACAACTTGTTATTTACAATCCGAACTACATTGAAGCTTAGTATTTCCAGAACATCTTGTTCCTTTTGATATATTGGTAACACTACAATAAGGTTCCATTTGTTAAAATTAGTTAACAACATTAGTTAACATGAAATGACAATGAACAATACTTTTATTGCATTTAATAATCTTAGTTAATGTTAGTTTCAAAATATAGTAATACATTTTTTAAATCAATAGATGTATATGGTAACATTAGTTAATACACTATGAACTAACATGAACTAACAATGAACAATTTTATTTTTATCAACTAAAATTAACAAGCTTGTTAAAGATTAATAAATGCTGTAAAAATATCTTGTTCATTGTTAGTTCATGATACCTAATGCATTGACTACTGTTAATGAATGCAACCTTATTGCTAAGTGTTACCGATATATTTATATTCTGATAAGAGAATTTTATATAGAGACGATCTATATGAATTTAAAACTATATTTATTATAAAACTATATAAATATGACATTTTATGACGTAACCACAAGGTTACTGGCATAAAATCCATCAAAAATATTTATAAATAAACAAACAATCATTCAAGCTTAAATATTACAAGGTTTCAAATGAAATGTAACCCAAATTATAATAAACTATGTCCTAAATTAAAATGATCCTTGCATATATTTCCAACAAACAACAGTATGCATTTTTCTGCCATTATTTTCCCCTCCTTTTAAGCAGAATATTGTTCATCATGCAAATATTTTGAGCAAAACCAAACAAACCAGAATCAAAAATAAATGACACATTCCACAACAACTTTACCATCCCCATAAACAACTTTTAACGCAACAAACTATCAAAATTCTGCAAAAAATAATACACTGACACATCACTGAACTGACCAACTGAAACCTACCTAGACATCAGAGTTTGATGCATTTTAGCGTGGACAAAATGCTTCATGTTAGAATGAAATGATCCTCTTAGCAAAACCTTTAAGCTGTACCAATGCCTCTGACAGCCAGCACATAGACGAGACTGTTTTGGAATCTAGAAGATCTCCCGAGCTGCTACTGAGGCCCACGCATTTTTATGTACAAAATTCGCTCTCTGTTTCTCAACCTTCTGTCACCATCTCTCCCTCTCTTTCTCCAAACCCTCCCTTTCTTATTCTTCCTACAGCTCATTCACCACTGCAACTGTTCGTTAGGATGAGCCTTACCTTGTTGTATTCAGCTACAATCTTACAATCCATTGGCAGAAAAATGGTAACAAATGAATAAAATAAAAAAAGTTATGTGTTGGTGTTTACATGGATGAATGAGCTTGTGGTAATTAATTCAAGAACTGTTTGTAGCTCTTTCATTACAATGACAGTTCATATTGACCATATCTGTCAAGCTCTAAAAAGGACAAAAAGGCACTAAAAAAGTAGTCCAAATGAATAATGCACTATTTGCAAAGCCTTTTAAAGCCATACAAAAGCTTTTTGAGAGGAACAAACGACAATTTACGGATTTTATGAATGCAAGTCATATGGACTACTTTTATTAAACTTTCATGGTGTTATTTGTCCTTTTTGGATCTTGACAGATATGGTCAACATGAATTGTTGAATGAAATCATTTGATAAAAATCTCCACTTTTCTCCAATTTTCACTATTTCTCCTCTGGAAAAATAAAAGCATACAGCTCTGGAGCAACATGTGAATGAGTAAATAACATAATTTTTATTTTTGCCTGTATCTTTAAATCTGTGCCTTATTAAAAGTGGTCCACATACTCAATATATGAGGGAAATAATACCTGAGCACCCAAGTCAACATCTGGCAGAAATAAAATCACTCAATATTGTGGAGGAAACCTGCCATGGAGTGGACACAACTGCAACTTGTTCACAATTACGCATAGATGGGCAAAGTTTACCACATTTGCTGTGTTTGGACTCCCTGTGGTCTTAAAGCTACACTGAAGGTTCTTTGTGTGTCTGACGCCAAATGGTTACAAAACATGTAACCAAGCCCGAACATCTGTGGCAACCCTGCACTTATTAGGGCTTCCCTTCCTTACTTTGCTTGGCACTGGTTGCTGGAGAGAAGTTGTTAGCAAAAGATCAACACAGTCATCATTTCCTTGATGCCAAAGGAATTTCCCAGAAATGAAAAAGGCCTGTTATGATTTCACCAAGACTTCAATTTAACTTTATGTTTGAAGTTTGTCACTTAAATACGGAGATTAACAGATAAACTTCCTGACGAGTTTCTAGAGAAATGAGCAAGAGGATATTAGGACATCCAAGCTCTGAGCTAATTAACTGCCATTAACGGATTCAGGAATTAAGACGGACATGACCGGTGACATCATTGCCTTTTGTATTTTGAGAAGGGGTTGATTGATGTATTCTTGGTTGGGTTCTGGTAGCCTTTCCCAACATGAATGCAGTGAAAAATCGGGTCACACTAGCAGAATTAATTATCTTTCGAAGGGTTGGTTTCAATGGATTATTACCATTTGGTGATAGTTAGGTGAAAATACCACAGTACTTTGGTACATGGTTGACTCTCTTCCTTAACACGTGTTTAAATCAACATCAAGTTTTAAGGTAATAATTAATAACGAAATGCAATGTAATGACTGGTCACAATTTCTCTGATGTTTTTCCTCTCTTAAATCACTGTTTTGTGTTCACTAGTTCATTTTAATGGTCCTGCTGTGTTTCAAATGAATTTCTAAAAGTACAAATATTCCATTTAGTCTCTCAATTAATATGAGGTCATAAAAGCTGCATGCATTGCAATTATAAAATAATTAGCAGAATGCTGTTAAAAATAGTTTTAGATGGAGTGTAGCACGTCACATAGCAGGACCCAAAAGTATTTAATGTTAACTACCCAAACACCATGGTGCTGAATCCATGTACCATGGTGTTTGCATTGTACACCAAGGTATGTCAAGTAATTCCATGGTATTATAATTGCATATAGTCCCAAATATGATGGTATTACCATGGCACCAAAAAACTGTTTGGCACTCAAATAAACAAAGTCTGCAATAGCTAATTCACTTTTTTCCTTTACATAATCTAACACAGAATCTTTCCATTTTTCCAGCCTATTATGCAACATCTGTGCTATTTTTCTATGTATGCTGGTTAAACATGGACCATGGTTGTTAAATGAATGTGCCTGTGTTTTTGCGGATAAACTCAAGACTTGTTAACTGCTGTTGGTATACAGTGTGGCAGGTTTAATTACACAGTGGGAGCTTAGCAGTACTGTTCTTGTGGCCACAGGTTTAAGGCGGCAGAGGTGCCATAACCTCCGGGAGCCCTTAGGACACCCAACATACCCTCAGAAATGGCAAAATACGGGTTTGGACTGACATAAGATTAAGTACATGAAGAAATAATTTTTTTTCATCTTAAACAGGCAAGAAGGTCAGATAAGTGACTCAAAACCAAGCCTTTTCATTCCAACTGTGCTGGATCCAAAACTCAAGACCGAAAAAAAGCTGCTATTTTGAAAATGCGAGCATCGTAATGAACAGATTCAACTGTCGCACAAAGACACCAATCAATTGCTCATTAAAGCCACAGATGCGCTCATACCCCTTTAGATCGAGAGAGAGAAATGTTCTGGTACAGAGATGGAGGACGAGGGATACACTTCCTGTGGACGCAGTATTTGAAAGGAACAGTGGTAGAAGCTTTATTTTGAAACGATTAATCACACCTTTATGTGCAGTTTTGGGGTCTTTAAGTTCCTTCTGTGCCTCCTCTATTTTATCTGAAACAAAGAGAGAGAGAATTTTATTTTAGACACAATATCATTTAATACAAATATGCAAAATAATGAAAGAATATAGCCTCAAAAAGTAAGTATTTACAAGATGAAATAAGAAATAAGAGTAAAAATCAAACAAACTATATATTACAATTACTAGGGATGCATATCATCAACCTCATTTGTATCAGTGTGCTAGATTAATGTGCTTTTTAAATGTATTTTCAACTTGCCAATTTGTCTAAAAAACGCAGCGCTCCTGCGTAAGACACTGAAAAAACAGTGCGATGTCGCAATAGTCAAATATGTCCGCCTAGTGCAGGTTTACATAGAAAAACAATTGAGTATAGCGCATAAAGATGCCAAAACTGAATTTATTATTCAATAAATAAATAAATGTACATGAAATATAGATTTGAGTTTACATTAGTTTATATTATGAGAATAAAGAAACCAAAGATTAGGAAATCATCAGTAAATTATAGTTGTAATATATTGTGAACTGTCATTGTGCAAAAACTGACCAATCAGAATCAAGAATTCTTAAATAGAATGCCATGTAATAATGTAATTAAAAATGTATAATCAGAGTATTCTTGGGCCAACACACACACACACACACACACACACACACACACGGGAGGAGATGAATGCCCATAGAACACACTGGCGTGGTGAGTTTCGACCACAAAACCCCACAAAGTATGAGTACACACTGGTTTGCTTTGAAAACAAAAGCCTCACTGTATGGCGAAAACCATAACAAACGTCGGAAAGAATCCTCGCTCGCTACAGACCAGTGAAACTCACGGCAACTGTTTGTCACAGACTGGATCAGTGTAACGGAAATTAATAGTGAGAATGGACTGCAGTCTTTTACTGGGTGGAGTTGCAAAAGAGAGGGGGGCTCCCAGTGACCCAGGTCATTTCATGTTATGTCATTATGAGCGGGATGAAGGCACACCCTTGATTAACCCATCCAATCGCTCCCACCCCTGCCTCTCTTTCTCTTTCTCTCTCTGCAAACTCAATGTTATATAACCCTCTTACCAAGTTCTCTTCAACCCACATCCAGCATCACTCACCAATCAAGGCCTGATGGAAACACAGTAACTGGGACAAACAGACATGTGTAATACACTACAATAAACGTGCAAGATAAACTGATATATGGAGCTCAAAAGTGCCCGCACACTTTTTCAGCCATCTTGGGCTCAAAAGTATTTTTCCAAAAGGGATTTCATAAAAAGCTTTCTAAGCCATGAGCCAAACTAACCAGCTCCGACAAACTGGATTTGAAGCAAAAGAATGTGAAAATCAGACAAAATAAACAAAGGCTGTAATCGAATGAAAAACGATGACAAAATATAAAACCATTGATTTCAAGTTGTTGATTATAGTAGGCCTATATAAACAACACATTTTAATTTTATGGCAATAATCAAATGTGCCGCACAAGCCCTCAAAAGTGAAGCAAAAACGTCTCGATCGCCCCGGTGGCTGGTCCTAGTAGGTCATAAACCCCGCCTCCCCATGTTATTCAACGGGACGTGAGACCAACTAAACAATTAAATTACACTTCACATATCTTTTTTCCAAAGATAGAAACGACAGTAAATGACAGAAACTATCACGTTGATGTCATTTCAAGTGTTTGTTTTCAAAATAAGTTTGTTTTTTGTTATTTGATGCTATAAAAACGTTGCTGTGACATCATGATTGACAGCTGTGATTGACAGGTTCTCTGAACGAAGTAGTCACTGAAGCACCAACAGACTTTTTTTCGGGATCTTCGGAGGACTGAGGAGATTGGAGCTTTAAATTCAATATCTATATTTCTATAATTAATTATTTCACACCGTCATAAGTGCAGGGGCGTGTGCTTGCGATTGATTCAGCGAGAGTGAGGGCGGGGCCTTGATTTCGCAGCTTTACTTCCTGCTCACTACTGCGCAGGTCTGGTCCCGAAATTGCAACTGCGCAGACTCAAGTCCCAAGATGTCAGCGCCATATCGGGACACTGGCGGCTTCAGTTCTCACCAATGGAAAAGAGCGAAGGGGCGTCGTCCATCTTTTTTTACAGTCTATGGCAATAATATTCATGGGTCTGCAAATATACATGTAGTTTGAGAATTTAGGGGGACTGATTCACAGTGCGTCATGGATGTGGGCGGTCGCTGCAGAGCACTTTTTGCACGCTTTGTTTGCCAGGCGTTGTGAGGTTCTTCACCATATATTCCACTAGTAAACATTAAATAAAAAGATGAAACAGCACAGACTGCAGGCTTCAACAGAAGCATAAACCATTCATTCACAATCACAGTAGGTTTATCTTTAAAATATAATGGTTATTGTTAATTATCTATTCAATTATGTAAAAACCAGACTTTTCTGTTCTATTAATCATAGACATGTTGCTGCTGAATGCCAACTCAAAACTCCTTTCAAAATAACAAACATCTTTCAACGATTTAAAGCCACAAACCTGGCAGACTTTGGCAATTATCTTCCTCTCAACCTCTCAAAATATATACCTGGTAGCTTTTAAATATTATTTTGTTTTTGCACGGACTGATATAAAGCTGTGCTCCCAGACCGCTGGAAGTTGCTATGCGGTCGGGCAAACCGATTGGAGCTTGTGATTTTATATGCAATATGTATCATACGATCAGTGAATGGACGGTGGGTCCATGGGTGTGTTGCCTGAGGCTGAAACTAGTGGCCAATTAACAGTACAAAATTCCCTGTTGGAGGTTTCCTCACCATTTTGTCAAGACCCTTTATATAAAGCATCAAAGAAGCGGATAGGTCATCTGAAACCGGTTAGATAGAGAGGGAGAGAGAGAATGGAGAAGGGCATTGGCCAAGGTCTTGCACTTGTTCCATATCTCCAGAGAGCTAATCTAAACCCTAAGAATGGAAACTCTTCTCATTCCTGCCCTAGCCTCTTCCATTTCATCACTCTTCACTTGTTCTGCTGCTTCTAAACCACCTCAAGCTGCACTGCATCACACTCATCACCAATTATAACACCATCACATTCTTCACCATCATCTGGGGATTTCTGTACGCTGAGTCACTACGGCCGTTTATAGGCTTGAACCGCTTGGGCCTCGGTCTAACCACACATCCAGAATTAGTCTTCCTACTCGCACCGTTCGGAGTAATCAATGGGGTATATTGATGCTAGGGATCAGATGACAACCATTGCTTAATGAACTGCAAATAGAACACCCCTACACCAACCCTGTCTCTGGTACTGTCCTACAATTGCTTGATGGCATTGGCACTCTTTGAATAAAAACTAAATATTTCTGGTTGAACTAAAGCTTGGTTGAGTGCAGTAGGGTTTGTTTTAGGACAAAGAAACATCAAAATGGCCTCAAAAAATGCAAGCCTGTTGTTGACGTTCTGAAGTTTAGCAGAGTGGCCTCTTTGCATAGGAAAATAATTTCCAAAATGAATAATGCTGGGTTTCTGTCCTACCAATGAGATTAACCAACACGATCAATCGAGAAATTGACATGCTAAATGCACGCAAGGGCGTAGCAGCCATGGGGACACGTCCCCCGCACTCTTTAAAAAAGGTGATTCTGTCCCCCACACTTTCCAAGCTATTCCCATACCGAGTCAAAATGGTAGATTTGGATTAGGGCCTGGCGATATGGCAAAACAAATAAATCTTGACTTTTATCAAACTTATGTAAGATTATCGAATTGATTTGTTTCTGCTATTAAATGTACTCCAACATGATTCAAATGGCAACCTGGTTAGAGAAATCAAAGATCTTTTAATTATAGGAAACAAAGGAAGCAAGAAAAATGTACAAAAGGCACCACAGGGGGAAGTTGTCAACAGAGTGGAAATGTTAAATAAATTAAAATCGAATAAACCCAGATGTTCAGAAATAATAGAGTAAGAAAACTGTTAAATAATTCTTAGCCAGTGTAGACATTCATTTGATCTAAACCAAGTCTATCTTGAAAGTTATTTAGAAATCAATATCTATAAATTATCAAGTTTATCTAGAAAATACTCAAACAATTTGTGTGTATATTCATAACCCCCTGCATATATAGACGTGCCCTCTAGCGGTTCACGCTGCAATATGAAATAATTTATCATTACAATTCAAAAGCGTAATAGTTAGCGATCTATCTGAATCATCGTGGTAAAAGGAGTGGTGGATGTTGATTCTCCCATATATATTCTCTCCATGATGTGAAATGAAGCGCCCGTAACGGTCACGTAACTAATGGTTTTTTATGGGTAAAAATGTAAAGAAAGGCGACCGTTCATCAACAAGAGCACGCCGAGGCCATTTATGGGCATATATACCTGCATGTGGACGAAGCTGAGCTAAAAATCACACTGTGAACAATTGTACTAGTAATATTACAGTCTTTTATATCAGTCTCCGTGTTGTTAACTTGTCACGTTCATTTGGAGCGCGCCACACACGTGCAGCTGATCAGATCGGGAGCGGCATTAAGACAAGCGCTATGAATCCTTTTTCAATTCCTTTTTCAGACTTTGGTGGATTTATAACGTAACTATAGTGTTTTTTGCATGTTTTTATGCAAAATCTCGATTTCTTGATTAAATTGTTTCAATGCAAATTCCAATTAATCTGAAAAACCGCCCAGCCCTAATTTGTATACAGCATTAATTTGGGCTGATTGAGCCACCATCCAGCCAATCACTAGTGAGTTTCATGAGCCGAAACAACCCTTATGTAATAGACCATCAGTCAGACAATCTAATCAATGTGGCTCCATTCATTTCTACAAAGTTGCTTTCAACAATGCTCATTTATCCATGTTTTTTTATTGCCATTGATCTAAATTAATAATCTAGAGATGAGGAACACACAAATAAGACAATCCTTCTTTAAGCACACATTGTAAGTGGAGTTTATATCAGCGCCTGAGTCTTCATTAAGTTATGCTTTTTACATTATGTTTATGAGGTAATAGTTTAATCGTTGTTTTTGAGAATTTAAGCAGATTACTAGATCGGTGTTAAATATGTAAAGCTATTTTTAATATCAGCTCCTATTTTTTTACCTCTGTTGGTTTGCAGTTGACAAACTGTAGGATAAAAGATAGATCTGCAGTAAACACTTACTGAAGTGAATAGATATCTAGAAGTGCTTTTTTTATACATATATGCATGTAATATATAAATACTGCACTGCAAGTGTTGGGTCTGCGAGCCACCTACTGACAGCTGTTAATAGAGAGATTGGACTGCAGACTTTTACTGGGTGGAATTGCGAAAGAGGGGGGGGGGGCGCCCAGCGACCCAGGTCATTTCATGTTGTGTCATTATGAGCGGGATGAAGGCACACCCTTGATTACCCCCACCCCCCACACACACACTTTTAAAATGACTGCTACGCCCCTGATTAAATTAAACGTTTTCACATGAGCAATCTAGAGAAACTTTGGAGGTTGCATCTTCGCTCTAAAATTACATTTGTACTCCACTGACGGTTAGGTTTAGGATTGGGGTTTGGGATAGGGAGTAGGGTTAATAAAATCTGCATTCTTGTTGCCTGTATAACATCATTCACAACTAAAAATACAATTCGCTTGGGGCGCCACCCTGTGGACAGTTCACCTCAACAGCACTTTCAGCTTCAGCAACTTGGAACAGAGGTTTGAATTTCGGTAAGTACAGAACGATTTCAGCAGTGGAACTTTCGACCTCCTTTTGACGAATTCACAGTGTGATCAGTGTGGACAAACACCTAACCGGGTGCAATGACACAAAGTTCCAGGGACAAGCAATTAGTCTGTCTACACTATAATTGTAAATGCTGCGTGACAGAATCACACAATCACAGCCAATCAAAACATATTTCATGCCTAATATACAGTCATGTTTTGGACCAGTGAGATTCCACTGTGGGCAGGTCTACTCTGGAAACGTAAATACAAATCAAGTGACCAAAAACGTCTAGTTCAGGTTTGTCAAGCTCAGATTTGTATGGAAGACACGGTTTAAAAAAAAGCTGGTTTTGCTGGTCTTAGTTGGTCTCTCAGGCTGCTCCGCGTGCTTGTTTTAAAGAGATTTTGGGCACTTGGGAGACCAGCTAAAGTAATGAGCTGACTGCTAGTCCATCTTAAACCAGCCCCTGTCAGACCAGAGACTGGCTTACACCGGTTTAAGTTGATTTTCCAGTATGCAAGAGCCTATATCACATTATCACCAGGTTTAGACCCAGAGTAAGAATGTAATACAGATGTGTCTTGCGTAAGTCTCTAGAGAAATGACTCTGGTTTCAAAAGACACGCTTTCTTCTGAACCTCAACAACATTACAGTCTAATGCTCTGACAGGAAATGCACCTCATGACAAATTAAGAATGAAAGGAGAACTGAAACATTTCAGAAAGCTGCAAGTCACGAAGCCAATGCAAAGAGTCTCCTCCAAAGAAATCCCCTTCCTCTTGACCTCTCTGGAGGCATTCTTTATTTGCAATGGATTCCTAAAACCACTTCTGTGTTTTATGAGTTACTCCCTGGAGAGCTGACCAATTGCTATTGAATGGTGTGAAATTCTTAAAAGAATTATGTGTGATGAATAATGGCTAAACCAATCTAACCAGTAGATATATCAATGTATTGCAATATTTCACCTCACAAGACTGCATTGATAGATCAACAAACAATTATCTTTATTTGACCAAAATGCACATTGCACAATGAGTTCTTTATGCTACTTCTATAGCTCTACGATAAGTAAAGCAAGTTTAGCATTTGTTGCGCAAAGCACCACACTGTTAAAAAAAACTCCTGTTCAATTTACGGTAAAAACTGGCAGCTGTGATTGGCAGAAACTCACCGTAAAAATACGGTAACCATGTTTCAGTCTTTACAGGATGTCATTTTTATGCCTGTATATTTTACGGTGCATTACTGTGGTTTATATCATTACATTATAAACTTGATATATTAACCTTCTTTCCTCCAAGATTTTCCTTCCTCCGAGATTTTCCTTCCAAACACAAACCACTGATTGTGGACCAAACCAACTCCAAACCCCAGACACAGTTGGACAATTAGCAAGAAGTATTGGAAACACAGCTGCCCACACAGGGGTGTCAAACAAGGACAATAACATCGGCTGAGAATTTCCCTGGTTAATGCTACCATGACAACTGGGAATTTTCAAGCAACTTGCTTCCTTGAAGGAACATGTCTTGGTTACCTCGAATGGTCCGGGAGATTTCATTAGAATTTAGCGTATGTGCACTAATGACACAGAGTCTAATGGAGATTTAATGTGATCTGAACTCCAGTTTTAATGGCCATGGCAATATGAGTAGCATGGGGATAAAAATATCAGTACATGAGTGGGTGGCGTTTATGCGCACAAACAAATTTTAAATGAGAGTCTGACTAAGTGTACCTGTACCGAAGAGTAGCATCATTAGAAATCTAGCCTCATTGCATGCAAAAATGTCAAGAGCTGCCACAAATTCACTCAAAATCCAATCTGAATACCAGGTTCTACGCAATCTCCAGGAGTCAGTGTGAACATGTTTTTATTTCTTTGCAGGGAAACAAAGTTGTTTTTACAAGTACTAGACTGCTACAAAGGGCACTTCTGAGAACTTTGACTTAATAGCAAGTAAACAAGATATCTTTGAGCACATCTGTACATTTCGTTTAGTTTTAGCGTTATGCTGCGTTCCATTCAAAGTCAGATGTGGGATATTCCCACTTGATATCACTGGCTTCCGACTAGGGCTGGACTGGGAAGAGAAATCTGCCCGGGATTTTACATGGCAACTGGCCAAAAACTTGTTGGCGAGCCAATAGTTGTTGATCGGGGGGGTTGTCGTTTTCTGCATACCGTGACGGATCATTTTAGCTTATCGTGGCTCATTCAGCATGTTTCGCGGCCGACTCACCGACCCGCTCGATTCTCCCGATGGCCATTCCGCCACTGAACGGCCCCAGAGTGCGTCGGCCCACCGGAAACATGCCTGGTATGCCAGATTACCAGTCTAGCCCTGCTTCCGACCAAATAATGCACTGTTACCCAATGTGTGAAAGATAATGTATAAAGAAAAAAACGGCAATGATAGCATTTGTTTTGCAGGTGTATGATTATCAATAATTCAGTAGGTTTACATGCGCAGCTATAATCGAGCTACAGTGGGTTTTTACGTAGTTGAGGTACAGTCTTCATCGTTCTGACTATGTATACATGACACTATGCGTAATCAAATATATGAAATTGAATATTTGGAATGATACAAAATACGCTGTGTTAAGTATTAGTCTATTTAAGCGTTCATGCGCAACACAGGCCCAACTGTGGTCCGATTAACATGTATACATGCTGGACGAAGCTGAGCTACAATCTAGGTCTATTAGTCAGACTTCGCCAAAATCGGACTGGTACTTTAGCAGTCAGACTAGCGTTCATATGAATTTTTAAAAAGACACATTTTTGTTGAAATCAACCTTTTAAAATGCATGTAAACATACAGTGTTATACACACGTCTCTGCAGACGTTTTCTAAACATGTTTTATTGTCATATAATGTTGAAATTTTGACTCATTGATGGAATTTATTGGCATAAAAGTGAAAATATTTCATTAATTGCACACATTTCCCTAGGTGCCGCCCTTTTTGCATGATGTCAATCACCTGCAACTCAGTAAAGTCTGAACATTAATTTATCTGAATTTAAGTTTACACGCCACTAAACATCATAAATCATCCTAAGCGGTTAAAATAATAACCTGTTTTACAATCAAAACTCTGGCTATATGACATTATTAGAAAACGGAGTGGGAGAGAGACAAAAATTGAGAGAGATTGAAAAATATCTGTAACATAATTTGTCTAAGCAAAATAATAAATGGGATATATTTGGAGGACAATCTATATTCATTTGATCTAATCTACAATGCTAAACAGTCTTCACTGTTTACAGCATCAGCCAGTTGTATATGATGAAGTCTGCAGTGGCTGCCGCAGTGTTACGCAGCTATTAGTTTTACACACCACGTGTTTTGACAAATAACAAGAGTGGGTGTCAAAAGGTTGAAGTAATTTTCCTGATAGCGTAGGACTTGTTATGGCAAACTGGGGTTGACTGCTCATAAACCACACACACACACACACAAACACACACACACACACACACACACACACACACACACACACACAATGTCAGGATACTGTGCCGGAACATACTGTGGGAATAACACTGGCTAAAGCATATTATGCAACCTATAAACCTTTTTGTCTCCTTTCATGCATGCAGTCACAACACACACACACACACACACACACATGTTGTGTTTCCATGTTTTATGGGGACTTTCCATAGACATAATGGTTTTTATACTGTACAAACTTTATATTCTATCCCCTAAACCTGCAACAGAAACATACGGCAACAAAAACACCTCGAGTAAAGATTTTTTTTATTTTTTATTATTATTTTTGTTTTATTAATGCAGCAAAACATAACAAATGATTACATAACAGGAGATAAATGTTTGAGATTTTCACTTCCCCAAAAAAAATAATTACACTATTTACTTTTAACAAATTATTTTTATATGTGCCAGAAATTATTTTTTTTTATCTAAATATTTATATTTAACATGTATTATTTACCTTTAATATTATATATATTTTCATTATTGCATTACATATTACATTTCCTTGTTATAATATTACTTTATAATTTATATATTATATAATATGTACTATTAATATTCTGGAGGAGAAAATTCAATAATATTAAATATAATTATCTATATATATATATATATATATATATATATATATATATATATATGATATTTTATTTAATAATTTATATTTTATAAAAAAATATATACAATAAACATTGAAATTAAATATTTCACATTTAATATTAAATGTTAAAGAAAATGAATGAAAATGTTGTCATCGTTTACAAAAGAATATGTGAGGCATAATGTTCTCCCTAGTCACCATTCAGTTGCATTGTACGGAAAAAAGATGCAATGAAAGTGAATGGTGACTGAGATAACATTCTGCCTAACATCGCCTTTTTGTGTTCTATGGATGAAAGAAAGTCATACAGGTTCAGAACAATATGAGGGTAAGTAAATGATGACCTTCTTTTACATTTTCGGATGAATTTTTTTATTTTTTTTCATTTGCAGTACTATCTAGAAATTATTCAGCTTATAACTCAATTTGCAATTAAAATCACTATAACGAAATAAAAGTTGAAATATTAATTTATGTCATATTTGAATAAAAAAAAATAGTTTTTACACATTTTGTATATATATTGCCTTATAAATGTAATATATGTATACAGTGAATATCATTTTGATTTGATACATTCTAACTGATGCGTGCTTCCAAAACTATTTCACAATTCAACAAAACGCTCTCCTAAAAATTAACTAAAAAGTTAATTAGATAACTTTACCTTAATGCCATTTTTAATTAGCCGAATTCACATCAACACAGTCCAATAGATCACAGAAAACCAAACGTTTCAAGGCATAAAAACATTTAAAAGATCACCAAATGTAAGATACGCAGAAACTCCCAGTGGCCCCGGGCCGATCATTATGTTTGAGCCCTGCATGCCATTCATGATGAAATATCTGCAGGAACGTACTGAATTATAGCGTGTCTTTTATCTTGCCCTTTGCATACAGAAATAATTCTTATGAAAATAATATCAGAGCACGCAAGTACTTCGTAAAAGTCACTCGAGGATTCCCTGAATGTCATATTAGCAACCGAGCCAGAAACTTCCATGGATTGCTCAAGAATTTCCAAATACACAACTGCCAGAACTGCGATTTACACCCTTAAATGTTGCCAAAGAACTAAAATAACACCTACAGAGCACATTTGAGCGTGCTATTGTCATGTCAAATCTAGTTGCTTTAATATTGCATGTGGCCACAGATGTACATGTGCAATGACTAACAGCACTTATTAAAAGGCCGCAGGTTGGCTGTCCTGTCCAATGGAAGTGGAAGTAAACTATAGCGGTGTAAACTTCTATTATCTTTGCATTACACTATTTTTCACTATTGCAAAAGTACAATATTATGTTTCCACGACTTTCCAAAAGTGGAGAGAAAAAAAACGAGAAAGATTGATTATGACAGTCAGAAGAGCGTTCCCAAATTGACTGTAACTTCCTCAGCAGCTGTATTTGAAACCTCATCACAACAGTGTTGACTTTAACCTAATTAATGCCAGAGTAAAACAAGACAAAGTACAATGATGTAAGTACATTACATCATGTAGAAATTGAAAAGAAGCACAAAGTTTGCCAGATTTACGTTAATTGGTTAAGTCATAAATGCGTCACCGCAGTCCGTAAAAAAGGATGACTGAAGATTTGCCGCGTGTTTTCTGTGTTGGGTTTAATCTGATTAAAAAGTAGCAATAAAATGACTTTTTAGTTAAAAAAGTAGTGTTATGCATTACATTTTAAAGCTGTGCAATTAGATTACAGTTACTGACTTTCAATTAAATTAATGACTTTTAAATTATTGTCGCGCGGAAAAGCAAATACGTTTCTGTTTAAAGAGTTTTAGAAAGCAATTTAAAAGTAAAGTAATTATTAATGTGATTTTTCCCCCCATGAAGTAATGAGAGGTGTAATCTGATTATACATAAGAGAAGTAATTAGTAACTTGCAGTGAATTACTTTTTTGAGTAACTTACCCAACACTTCGTCAGAAGGATATGCAGAGTAGTAGGTGCTACACAGCAAGGAACAAAACAAGATTTTCCTTTTCCCCCATTTCACTCTTATTGTTGGTTCCTCTGGTGTTTGGGATCAAATGTATCCTACTTGTATTACTTCGCCGTGACTGGGCAGGTTATGTTTCGTTGATGTTTAAATGTAGGTGGTTATATGTTGTTGCAAAAAGTCAGAACAAGCTGAGTTTCAATAAATGGTCTTTTTAAACTGCAGAGAAAGTGACCATACGTTTACATGGCACAATGAACTCTTAATTTCAAAAGATCAAGGGCATTTTGTTAAGGAGCAGTCCAACGGGTTGAGGAAGGTGCAACAAAAGACACAAAGAACCCTAGCAGACAATCAACAACAGCTAAAGTTAAAGTGTACAATGGAAAAACGTGCAACTGACCATCCTTCTGTCCCGAAAGGCCCATAACAAGAGTTCAAGGGGTTTGTGAGGTTTCCTTACATGGGCCCAAAGCCACCAATCAGTATGCAGGAGACAAACAAGGGAGCCGCTTACCAGAAGCAGAGTCAGTAACCTTCCCCTCCTCATTACTGTCAGAGCCCGCACACCGACACAAACAAACGTAAACATCAACACACACACACACACACACACACACACACACACACACTTCACTGCAAGAGTCTGCAGCGCCTGAAACTCGCTTACACAATCGTCAATCTTTATTAGCTGTGTCATCATTTGCAGTCCAAACTTCCTCTTTTCTCTCTCCTAAAATGAGCAATCTTTCCTCCTCCAATTCCCTCCGACTCCATTGGTTGAGGGATGAGACGAAAGCAAGAAAGAGACGACAGAGTTCTGAAGCGCTCTAGGTTTCATTTCTCAAACCTCAAAACGGCAGATGCGAAAATCTCCTTCAGACTGGAAGACTTCTGAGGGTGCATGCGAGCGGAGCGGTGACTCTGACTGCTCTAATTAAGGCTTCAAAACAAGGAAGTCAAAACAAAAGGTTGTGCTTTCAGTATACTTGCATTTCAAATTAAACCAAATGGACGCTAGTGAACAGAAGTCATGTTTGCCTGAAGAGGTAACCATAGCAACTAGGGCTGGGTATGGATACAGATCTTGATACAGAAAAAAGTAGTGGGTTTTTTTGGGGTTTAAAAAGTGTTTTATATAACAGACTTTAAGCTGACTGTGCAAGTGGCGCCAAATGACAACTTGTGTTGCTTGAGATGAACATCAATACACAGCACCCCATAAAAATAGATTTTAAAGAGCCAACCACCCGATGAAAGTCATTTAGCAAGTGTGCTCCCTAAACCTTTCCAAGGGTCGTCTTTCACTGTGTTTTTCTTCTTCTTCTAATAACAGCGGTGCTTTTAGGAACGAGTGATGAGTTTGAGAGTGTGTTGATAATTCTTCAGTCAGTGGTGGAGAATGGCACATTTCTGATAAGCAGTATTACTCTGAGCCGGAGGCTGCTCTTAATAATGCATGGCAATGAAAAGATGGCTGGAATCATAAAGAGGGAGAGAGACAGAGAAAGAGAGCGATATACAGACAAACTGTTTCAAATGCAGAGCTATACGTGAAGAAAAAAAGACCACAGTTTCTAGAAAGAGTTCATCCAAAATGAACATTTGTCATCATTTACTCACCCATTCACCCATTGTGTTCATCCAATGTTAAACCAACAACAACAACAACAACAACAACATAAAAAATCAGAATGAGTTTCTTTAAAATGCAATTAAAATGTAGGCTCTACTCAAACACATTGTGTAGTGAAAACCTAAATAAACTGAGTAAACTTAACTTAATTTTGATCTGTTCAAATAACTCTACTGAACCTAGCAACAAACAAACACACTCAGAGTCCCAACACCATTGGATCAAGTTAACACAGATGGAGATCAAAATCCATTTGAACATTTCATTGCAATGTGAATGTGGCAGGGCGGAGGGCGGGGCCGGGTATTAGGCTAATCAAGCCTCCCGAGAGGGATAAAGGTCGACTGCAGAGGATCGTGTGGGAGAGAGAGATAGTTTACGGACATGTCCGTCATGTGTGTGTTTGTCCTTGGTTTCAGTCTAATACGGGACCGGGTGTGTAGGATCACGACCCGGCCCCGCCCTCCGCCCTGTCACTTTTTGATGACTGATGAATATCACTTGGACTTTACACAATAGAATTATATTCTCATCTCACACATAAATGTAGCTCTCAAATCTCATTTGCAGTCACATACATTCCAAACATGGTATGCGAAGACGCACTGCACAGGGTTTGACGTCAATGATCTCAAGTGTCTTGCAACAGATCGTGCCGCGTCATGTTTCAAATATGCACAAGCACAAAAACAACTTCAATTCCAGTCTGTTCATCACACAAAGTTGTCATATAGACTTCTTTTAAGGTGCTTTTTTGTTCTCTTTGGAGCTTGATAGCTCCTGGTCACCATATGCTTTCACTGTATGAAAAAGAGCAGCTTGGGCATTCTACAAATTTTCTTATTTTGTGTTCTTCAGAAGTAAAGTAAAGTAATAACTGTTTGGGGTAACAAGTGAGTGAATAAATGACAGAATTTCAACTTTGGGTAAACTAATTGTTCATTAGGGTTTAAAAATAAGAACAGACACCGTGTGCATTGGTGACGGCACTTCTATAGGTGCTCACTTATGGATCACAACCTGAACGGCAAACCCACACACGTCACACACATCTGGTGACGCTATCCTCTGCATCAAAATCACTTGTAACAGTGTGAACATCAACACATTTCTTAGCCACGAGAACTCTTTAAATGAGAACTCTTTCAAACACACACACACACGACTGATACTGCCCCCACAGGAACTGGTGGGCAGATGCAGCAGTAGACACAGAGCTGGTGCTGATGGTGTGGTCTGCATTGGCATGCTGGTGAAAAATGTATCCAGTACATATCCAGGACAAACAAACACACACAGACACACACACACACACACACACACACACACACACACAGACACACACATCCTACAGTTATATTTGTTCTCCTATAATCCAAGAACACACAAAGTGTGACCATCAGACAGCAAAGCACATGATGTCTAACTAGATTTTGACTGTTTCTTGTGGGTGGTGTCCATGTGAAGCTCATTCCTGAGTACGTGTCCATTGCACAAACAGAGCAAAACAAGTCGCATGCAGAGTTTTAACACTATAGCCTGAGAGATTTGGAAAAACATTTCCTTAGTAATGATGAATGATGTATTATAATGAAATAAATAATAATTATGCCTAATAATAATAATAAATAACAACAATAATACAAATTATTATTTTTACAGTGCATATTTTAACAATATTATTATTATTATTATTACTAAAGTAAGCTATAAAAAAATCCTATTTTTTATTATGTAGAAAAAAAATAGCCATTATAAATATGAGGTAAATAATAATTGTGCATAGTAATAGTAATAATAACTAATAATATACATTTTATTATTACTATATTTACACTCAACAGCAACAAAAAAAATATATAATATAATTTTTGTATTTTATTGTTACTATAATAAGCATAATTTGATTCATATTATTATTTGTTCATTATTATTATGCAAAATAATGAGCCATAATATCAGAAAAAAAATTACAATAATAATACTTGTTATTATTATTATTATTATTATTATATAAAATATTTTAAGAATCAACAACAATAAATTTAATAATATTTAATAACAATATTTGTATAAATATGTATTATTATTAAGAATGTTTGTGTATTTTATATTATTATTATTATTATTATCTATAATAAATCATTACAATTTATATGGCCTATTAGTTATTATGTAGAAACATGATCCATTATAAACAAGAGTTAAATAATAATTGTGCATAATAATAATAATAACAACTAATAATATATTTTTATTACTGTATTTAATAATCAACAACATCAACAACAATGCAATAATTATCATTATTTAATTAATATTATTACTTTGCATTTTATTATTATTTATTCATCGTTATAATGCAAAATAATGAGCCATATTATGATAAAATACAACCATAATAGTTATTATAATATTAAATATTTTAAGAATCAACAACAATAAATATAATATTATGTAATAATTATAATAATAATACTAATTTTAGAAATATTCATTATTATTATTGTCATTTGCTAGGCCTGTTAGTTATTATGAACAATAATGAATCATAATAAAATAATAATTTGTTTTCAAAAGCAATTGATCATGCCAATAATCATTTTTCATTCTGCCTGAATATGAATAAATCTATCTTTAGGTCATTGCTAAGAGCAGAGTTCACTCACTCCTGCGCGTCATGCGGACATTTTTTACACCGACTACCTTCATAAATGTCCAGCATTATCATCAATGAACGTTCCCAGTGGATCCAGCTGGATGGAGTGATTCATCCACACACACACACACACACACACACACACACACACACACACACACACACACACACACACACACACACACACACACACACTTCATGGGTTTAATTATTCATCAATGGCTGAACTACCTGAGAGACTACCACTTGTGTTAAATAATAAATGAACACTAAAGCTAATCAGTCTAACAGAGGGACCGCAGAGAATGCGTGTATCTCTTTTACGCATTGCGCATCTTCACACACACACTGTCTGACATGTCATTACATTTTCTCTGTTGCCTAGTGGATTCCCCCATTAGCCATAAGGACATATACATGATGGTCTGAATGTCTCAAATCAATACTGAATTGTTCGCTATTGTTCTTGTGCAAGACATCACACCACTGGAGATTGTAAACGTCGGCCGTCTAGCGTGCATCTTTACACAAAAAGTGTGCACTCAAGCGTTCACCTCCCATAAGAGGAAACGAAACAAACCAGAGCGTTGAGTTCCCATCAAAAAAGTCTGTATTTAAAGAAACAGAGAAGAGGGAGAAAGCTGAACTTCTATAAAATGATGTTTAGAAAAGCTTAGTATAGGGCACTCCATAATACAATACATTTGCAAACCAAATATCAGCACCAAGATCCCAAACTTCAACAAATATGATTTCCGAATATGCAATATCCTGCTGAGACCCAGCAAAAAAAATTAAAATAAAAAAAAAACAATTATAGATATATATATAGCTTAGTGAGTAAATGCATGTCTAAATCTAAGAGTGTTTGTTACACAAGAAAAACATCCATCCATCCATCCATCCATCCATCCATCGATCAACCGCTTATCCTGTGTACAGGGTCGCGGGGGGCTGGAGCCTATCCCAGCTAACATTGGGCGAAAGGCCACAAGAAAAACATGACATATATATTTAAATATTAAAAATATTTGATCCATATTTGATCATTATAGGCTATTGTCCTATATATTGCATGGTATTATTATTATACCATATACCTATTAATATGATCAAATTAGCCACACTCTAATATAAAATTATGGAAAAAGGACATCTTCATCAAAGTCAGAATGAAATCAAAATTGTCCATGTTATTACAAATAAAATAAAAAAACAATCTAATGACTAATTTCACATCAAAATGTTATAAATTGCCTCTGAAGCAACAGCTGAATGCAAAAACACACTCATGTCACATCCAATCCTGATCAAATAAAGTCCCAACCTACACTTGGTAAATGGGTTGGGAATGTCGTTTCATGTATGTTTTTCTCCCCAATTTGGAATGCCCAATTCCCAATGCGCTCCCAAGTCCTCGTGGTGGCGTAGTGACTCGCCTCAATCCGGTTGGTGGAGGACGAATCTCAGCTGCCTCCGTGTCTGAGACCATCAATCCGCGCATCTTATCACGTGGCTAGTTGAGCGCGTTACCATGGAGACATAGTGCGTGTGGAGGCTTCACGCTACTCTCCGTGGCATCCACGCACACCTCACCACCCGAGAACCACATTATAGCGACCACAAGGAGGTTACCCCATGTGACTCAACCCTCCCTAGCAACCGGGCCAATTTGGTTGCTTAGGAGACCTGTCTGGAGTCACTCAGCACACCCTGGATTCGAAATCTTGACTCCAGGTGTGATAGTCAGCGTCAATACTCGCTGAGATACCCAGACCACTACAGTAGGACAAACATAATTAATTTCTGGGTCCTAGAAGGTTAAAAGAATGTGAGAAGAGTGGAAATGTATTAGAAACACTCTGCCCGATGAGCTTCATCTTGGATGCAAACACAAGTCAGATCTCTGGACCACATGATGCAAGATTTAACAGGGGAAGCACAAAGAATTGCACAAGACATGTTACAGACTGAACTAACAATGACATGACACTTCCCCCACTTTAAAATTAGACCACTTACCATCAAATCAAGATTTCAACATACTTTATATATTCAACTTTTCTTTTTCATTGCATTTCGAAAATATATTATATTGTGTTTTAAAGACATCAAAAGCCATTCAGGCATGAACTTATGTTGAGCTGCTTTAACATGACTTGAATTATAAAGTGGTGTTCCTATGTTTACTGTCTACATTACAATGATGTGACCAAGGTCTTAAAAACCAACAGCCTTTAAAATATAGTGTTAAATATTATCTTCTTAATATCAATCTTATATAATTATAAATATTCAAACCCACAGAAAGCAAAACAAACCTAAGCGTATTGGAAACTGTATTCTGGCAGAGATGTATTTACATGATTATAAATATTTTATTAATAAATATTGTTCGTAATTACGAATATAACTAATGCAAACCTTCTCCAAAGTTTCAGAATTCGAAAAAGAAAGACTAAAGGTTGACAAACCTGTTCTGTTTGGCCACAGCTGACATGTTTGAATGTGTGACACTTCAGTGAAGTGAGTTTTCATTTCCTCATTGTGTCACGATAACAAATCGTAACCAGAGCAATCTGGAACAGCGTGCAGCTGTCTGTGTGTGTGTGTGTGTGCGTGCGCGTGTAGGTGTGTGTGCGTCTGTTTGTGTGACTGTCCGTTCATAGTCAGGGCAGCCGTCTGTCTGTCTGTCTGACTGACAGCAGAATAGCTGTTCCCTGTCACTTCCCATAACATCACACTCTCTTTGTGTGCGCACACACACACATACACACACACACACACACAAACACACACACATAGACAGACAGACACACACACACACACATTGACAGACAGGCACACACACACACACACACACACACATAAATAGACACACACACACACACACACACACACACACACACACATAGACAGACAGACACACACATACATAGACACAGACACAGACACACACACACACACACACACAGGTCTCCGTTCAGTGAGGACACCATGTTCAATTCTCATGTTCATGTACATGTGTGTGTGTGTGTGTGTGTGTGTTTGTGTGTTTAATCAGCATACATAAACAAGGAAATATAATAAATTACCATGCTGTACAAATATTTAAAATACATGTACAAATTAATAAATATATCCTCATGTTTACATTTCAGTAATGAAAATTAGGACTTCTTTTGCATTACGGTAATGAGAATTTGTTATGAACATAATGCAAAATATTCTTAGTGGTTTTAAAGGAATGTTCTCAGTTCAACACAAGTTGAGCTCAATCGACAGCATTTGTGACATAATATTGATTATAGAGGTCGACCGATGGTGGATTGTGCTGATACCGATAACTAAGGTGGTGGAAAAGGCTGATAACCGATTAATCGGCAGATAGTTTTTAAAATAAATTAATAAAATGACAATATATATATATTATTATTCTTTCTTTACTATGTCAGACAAAGACTTTTTTTTTTTCAACCAAAATGGCAATAATAACCAGAAAAAATAAATGAAGATTTGGCGCATAGCGCGGGACTTTTAAGAATAAACACGGCCAAAACACACCAGGGACACTTATTTTGAAATGACGAAATGAAGAAAAAACTATCAGTACCAATTAACATAGATTTGTGCTGATAACCGACAGTTTTAAAAAGCAACTATTGCCACAGATTAATCAGCAGCCAATAAATGCTAAAATGCACACTGTTTTAAAAGTATAGCCACAAGACATAAACATTACACATGTGTGTACTACATTGTGTATTACACATTAGTGCGGGCAGAACCTACCGGTGAAACGTCATCGTTTAATTTTTAATTTTAATATTGGATTTAACTTGACACAGAAAAGTTTAATAAGCAGTTTTATCACACTAGCATCATGTTAACACAAATATTGTTTACGTCTTGTGGCTATACTTTTGAAACAGTGTGTGTTTTATTATTTTAAAGGACTGGACCCATTGACTTCCTTTGTAAGTGCCTCACTGTAACTACAATATTTTATTTATTTAATAAATGAAGGACGAGCATAAAATATTGCCTGTGGTAATCAACATTGTGCCACAAATTCTGTCCATTAAACTCAACTTCTATAGACCCCGAAATGTTGCTGCTTCAAATAAAATATAATTACTTTTCTTTGGTTTTGAGGTGAAATATGTTTTTTGACAGGTTGCAATGGGATTCACCCAACTACTGTGTGTGTGTGTGTGTGTGTGTGTGTGTGTGTGTGTGTGTGTGTGTGTGTGTGTGTGTGTGTGTGTGTGTGTGTGTTCTTCCTCCAAATACACTTTTGATTCCCTAGCTAAACCAACCACACCCTTTACTCATCAAAACAGGAGGTATTGGTATGAATGTAAGACTGCACCGCAGGCATTCTCCCACACACACACACACACACACACACACGTAGTCTCTGTGGAGTGAGCGGGGAATCCCTGTCAAAGCAGGCCGAGCCGTTCCTGACCAAACAAACAGATGATGTCATGATCAGCGTGGGCGATCCTGTTCTGTCCTGCCTTTAGTGATCCCACACAATCCCTCTTTTATGAATGCCTCTCTTGGTTTTCTGCTCTTGTGCTCTCTCTTTCTTTAAGGTGGGTTTAACCGTCTAAGTCCTGGGATGATCCCACTGTGGGTAATTCTCATGACTAACGTACTAATCATTATTAGGATTTTAATTCAACATTATTCCAAAGGATGAACTTGGGAGATGACTCCCAGTCATGTGAACTATTGTAAAACAACTGTGTTTGAAAAGGACTGGAGGGTCATATTTCACGACAAAATCAAAAGTAGAACCATAAAGCTAGATTTGGCTATTTAGGCCTATTGTTTTTACCATTAAAGGAATATTCCAGGTTCAATACAAGTTAAGATGAGCAAAAATTGGAGTTATAGTAAGGCACTTACAATGGAAGTATATGGTGCTAGTTCATAAACATCAAAATGCACAAAAGTACAGCAACAAGACGGTTTAAAATGGAGATTGTTTTGTGGTTATCAACATTAAGCCACAAATGCTGCTAATTGATCTTAACTTGTACTGAACCCGGAATATTCCTTTAAGATTACCTTTTGCCAAAGGGGCTGCTATTAACAATTTCATCTAATTTGCTATTTTCTGCTAGACTTAGCAAGACTTAGTTAAGTGAACGCAGATTCACATAAGCCCAGGCTGCTGCCCTGACTAATATCTAGGGATATTTTATGCGGGATTCCATGAAAACAACTTGAAGCAACTTTAATTCTCATGCAGATAATGTCACTATATGCAAAACATCTAAATGGTCTTATAAACCGGCTTCATGTACTTTAAGCATAATAAATGCATTTGTTATTTCTTTATTTTGAGTTTGAGGTAAAATATAACCAGGACATATTGAAAGGCTTCGTGAGATTCAACCAAGGGCGTTATACACTGGTAGCCAGAGGTTTGGAATAATGTTCAGATTTTGATGCTTTGGAAGGAAATTGGTACTTTTATTCACCAAAGTGGCATTCAAATGATCACCAAGTATAGTCAGGACATTACTGATGTAAAAAACAGCATCATCACTATTTGAAAAAAGTCATTTTTGAACAAATCTAGACAGCAGCATCACTCCAACACCTTATCCTTCAGTAATCATGATAAATTGGTACAAGAAAATCACATGCCATTAAATCAAACACAGCTGAAACTATTTGGTTCATTAAATGAAGCTTAACATTGTCTTAGTGTTTGTTTTTGAGTTGCCACAGTGTGGAATAGACTGGCATGTCTGTAGGTCAATATTAGGTCAAAAATGGCAATTTTTGAGGAATGAAGGTTATACAATGCTAAAGATTTCTGTAAAACTGCAGATTTCATACAAAGGTGTAACTACAGTCTTCAAAGACAAAGCACAACTGTCTCTAACAAGGACAGAAAGAGATGTGGAAGACCAGATGTGCAACTAAACAAGAGGAGAAGTCCATCAGAGTCTCTAGTTTGAGAAATAGACGCCTCACATGTCCTTCGCTGACAGCTTCATTGAATTCTACCCGCTCAACACCAGTTTCATGTACAACAGTAAAGAGAAGACTCAGGAGGACTTATGGGAAGAACTGCAAAGAAAAAGACACTTTTGTAACAGAAAAACAAAAAGAAAAGGTTCGAGTGGGCAAAGAAACACAGACATTGGACAACAGAAAATTGGAAAAGAGTGTTACGGATCTTAACCCCATTGAGCTTTTGTGGGATCAGCTAGACTGTAAGGAGCTTGAGAAGTGCCCGACAAGACAGACACATCTATGGAAAGTGCTACAGGAAGTGTGGGGGGAAATGTCACCTGAGTATCTGGACAAACTGACCGTTGGAATAACAAGGATCTGCAAAGCTGTCATTGCTGCACGTGGAGGATTTATGATGAGAACTCTTTGAAGTAGTTTAAGAAGTTCTGAACATTTTTTTCAAATTGTAATAGTAATTTTTCATGTTATTAATGTCCTGATTATACATTGTGATCAGGTTGAATGCCACTTTGGTGTATAAAAGTACCAATTTCTTTCCATAAGAGCAAAATCTGTACATTATTTCAAACTTTTGGCCGCCAGTGTAACTGACAGAAAAAAAGATCAAAACAACCACTCTGGTGACTCAAACTCTTATCTTTACCGAGTCTTCATAAATGGTATTCAGCGCTGGACAGCATTGCTGAAACTCCACAACGCCTGCCAAAGGAAATAAGTGTCACTTCCAATCAGCGCATGGTTTGGAAACGGACACAGCCTAATCTGAGATCTAAATAGTCATGATAACAAGATTGCACTTTGTAATTTGGTTTTGGAAACAAGAAACTCTCAGTCCTGATTGTGCTGGAAACATTTGTGTGCATGTGCACGTTTATACACCCCTAAAAACAAAGATTACAATTAGAACCAAAAGGTTCTTTAGAAAATGGAGAACCCTAGCTAGAATGGTTCTTTCTCAACTTACATTGCTGCAAAGAACCATTGGAGAACCTTCAGTTTTAAGAGTACACATAGATATGAATATCTTAACTATTTAAACCACACAACTGTAAACTCGTACTCATTTTTACTCACTAGATTTAAACATAAGAAAATAAAGAAACACACTTAGAAAATCCCCTGTGTTTTACTTTTATAAGCTGCTAATGCTTTTATATCAGGGGAATTTAGCATTTTAACCAAAGCCCCTCATTGGTAGGGCTGGGTATCATTAAAAACAAATCGATACCGATACTGATATCTTGACTTCGAATCCGGTTCCTATACGATACTTTTTTCGATACCAATTTTATGAAATCTGTTTTAACAAGTTTACAAACATTACAAATTACCTCAAAAAATGTTGGTTTTATTTTTTCAGTTTGTTGACTTTTTTTTACAGACTCAAAGACTGTCCTGAGCCTTCTGGTCTCCTCATGCCAGAGGCTATAACATTAATGTGAAGAGGACAAAAAAACAGTTAAAACCACTAAACCGTTAATTCAGCCGACGCCTAAGGATAAGTACGGTTTAACAAGATAACTAGTTAAACTTGATCAGTTACTGTCAAGTATTTTTAGCATCGATTTAGCTAGCTATCTATAGCCATACATCCAAACAATATCTAATGTTACGTAGGTCCCAGTTTATAGGACTATGTCACCACGCACAGAAACATTAATTTAACAAGTACACAAGCATGTACCACTACAAGTTAGCAGATTTTGCTTGTTGGTTTGATTGCTAAACTTTAACCTTAACTGTTGGTGTCCCATTCATAGCGTCGCTGCATTCATCAGTAGTTTTGGAGGAGGACTTGTGTGGTGGGCATGTTGAATGAAGCTCTGTGGCAGGATGCTGAGAGGATGACTGCACCAGCTCGGTTTTCTTGTAGTCGAAGATGGAGCAACTTTCGGCTCTTAAGTTTATTGCATGCACTGTCAAGAGCTTCATCAGGTTTGTCGTGTTGCCGGTCTTGGCAGCAATTATCTTGTTGCAAATATTGCATCGCGCACTGTTGGCATCGAGCCTGGTGAAATGTAGCCACACTTCTGATCTTTTCCACATCTTTCACATGTATGGGGTTTGAGACGCATACACACTACATCCACTTTTAGATTTGGGCACATCTAGCATGCTACATGTTTATCACTGACGTTGATGAGATTGAGCCCTTAGGTATCGGAATTGGGTACCGAACGACAAGACATTTTTTGACACTCGATTGTTTAGAGGCAATTCGTTCGGTGCCTAAAATGTATCGAACACGATACCCAGCCCTACTCATTGGTTGGTTAAAAATCATAAACCGTTAGCAACTGTTACAAACATTCTTAATGTCACTAAAGAAAATATTCAACAAGGGCTGATCTTCCAAAAATACATGATACCTGGATGTTAAAAGACGAAATGCACATGTTAAGCGGACTGTGTCTGTAGCACAAATGGTATGGGATGTTACGTGGAGAAGTTCATTACTCGGGGTTAGGGGTTTAGAACAATTATGAACTCAATAATAATTATGCTTGTCTCAGAAAGAACGTAGAGCTTAATAAAGGGTTAATTGCAGAAGAAATTATAAAATAAATGTGAAATTAACACACCTGTTTTACACTTACACATGCTTTGAAAGTAAATCACTCTCTCTCTCTACACACACACACACACACACACAAACACACACACTAAATACAGCCTTGCTTTATGAGTGTCTTTGCATATGAATCTGAAACCAATCTGAATGTGACAAAGGGACAATTTGAATAATAAGAAAAAGAAAAGGTCTCACATTGGAGGAAGAAAAAGTCTTCCATCACCATTTCTTTTCAAAACAGCTCTGCGAGAGAATCGTAGGGTTCGTCTCGAATGCAGCTGTCATTGCGACTGTATCACACCAACACAAAAGCACATTCAATTCTTTTCCTTTATGCCGCTGAGTTTTTTTTCCAGCTGTACTTGGAGCAAAGCAAAAGAATCCAGCTCTCATCAAATATTAATATTACCGTATGAAAAGGAGAAAAGGGCAATGCATTCCTTTGAGAGCTGAGGTGCCATTTACGGTGATATCAGAATGTCTTGTAGTCAGACTGTTTAACACCAAGAAGACACACATCAAATGGCTTTCACTACAGAATCGTTCTCAATTGTATTTTTGTTTTGGGCTGCCACTTTTATTGACAGAGACAGTAGAATGTGATCAGGGCATGATGTAGGCCATATCTCCTGTATGAACACCAAGATTCAATGGGTCTAGAACACTTGCGCTAACCACTAAATCATATATTCTGGGGGGCCTGGGTAGCTCAGTGGTAAAGACGCTAGCTACCACCCCTGGAGTTCACCAATTCAAATCCCAGGGTGTGCTGAATGACTCAAGCCAGGTCTCCTAAGCAACCAAATTGGCCCGGTTGATAGGGAGGGTCGCATGGCGAGTTGAGCATGGATGTGGTAACACGCACAACAAGCCACGTGATAAGATGCACGGGTTGACGGTCTCAGATGCGGAGGTAACTGGGATTCGTCCTCCGCCACCCGCATTGAGGCGAATCACTACGCCACCATAAGGACTTAAAAAGCACATTGGGAATTGGGCATTCCAAATTGGGAGTAACATATATATATATATTCTAAAGAATAAGGCATCCAGCCACAGTACATTTTCAAATGTTTTGTTAATAGCCAGTAGTGTACCTTAAAAGCTAGTTTAAGCCTGGTTTATACTTTGGAAGAAGCCAGACTTTTTTCTCTTGGGTGAACAAAGCCAGCATTTATACTTAAGCGTGGTGTCGTTTTAAAAATAATCCATTGTTAAACTTGTCACGGATCCCCTTCCACTTATGGCGGCAAGTTATTTGATCCAAGTTCATAAAAACGTCAAATACATTTGCAGTGGCCATGTCTTTGTGGAGTTTGTGCTGCATATATAAATGTATATTTCTACACAATTTCTGAGAGATGGACTTCAAAGTTATCCATTTTAGTAACCTTGGTAACAACTCCTCAGCTGCATCATCATCATATGTAGGTGAACCAAGAGAAGCCTTTCCACCTAGTAAGTATAAATTAGCCTTTACAGTTAGCTACTTTTTGTTAGTAGCTTGTACTGCAGCTAAAAGTCTAACTTTTAGTTTGCTACTTTTTGTTAACTAGTAGTTTGTAGTGTAGCTAAAATGTTAAATACTGAAGCTTGGCATGCTACAGTTTTAAAGTAGCTTTCCAAACAATGTTACTTCCTATTAAAGTTTCAGACACTCTGTTTAGCAGCACTGCTACACCCCTTATAAAGTACTGACATCACCCACAGTATTTTTAGTCATGAACTACAAATACAACCTTTGGACAATCCAGGAGAGTTGCTCCTAAAGTTTAGTTTTAATTGTGGCGCAACCTCAATTCTGTATTAACAAAGCGATGAGAATTTCTTTTTGAAGGATTGAGGGCAGCATATCGCATTCAATTAGCAGAACCTCACATGCAACTCCCCAACTCCTCCCTCACTAAATCCATTCAACATCAACAAGCCCGCACTAGTGACCGCTAATCTGAAGGGGAAGATTTTCCCGCTAAATGGATTTAGCCAAGTCAACAATTAGTGAATTATGATGTGGCATTCCAAGAGCAGGAAATGGCAGGAAACACCGCGTGTTACGGGGCAGATGAGGGCATGCGGCACAGCGAGGGGATTCGCCGTGGGTCATGTTTAGAGAGAACACACTAATTCCTCAGAGCTCATTAGGACGTGGAGCCTGTTTAGCGTTCATTCATGGAATTCTCTCACTGACTTAAATTCTGCTGGGTAACCTGGATTATATACGTTATGAAACACCAAAACGCAGCTGAAGAAAAGAGAAGGAAAGAAATCAGATTGATATACAGACAAATCTAAGATTAGCAATTCACACAAAGCTTCTGAAAGGCATTATTTAATAGTAAAGCTATATGGAAGCTACAGTATAAGGCCTTAAAAGTGCAATATATTAGCAAATTATTTAATGTTTTTTTTTTTAATAAATTATAAATATATAATTTATAAGATCTTATAAAAATGTTAATTTACTAATTTGCTAATATATTGCACTTTTAAGGTAATGTAATGATGTAATGATAGTAATGATGCTTGTCTTATGGTTCCAATAGCACAGAATGCTAATAATCTGACTTCCTGTAAGAGTTAGTAAAGCTGCGTTCACACTGCTAGCGACACGCAGCGACAAAACGACCTCATCTAAATCAGAGCTCGTGACTTCCGGCAACACGACGGATTGGCGACCATTGGCGACCATTGGATGTGGGCGTGTCCAGCAACGCGACATAGTTAAGAAATGTTTAACTGCAAATGAAGAGCGAATTTCGGGAGTGACAGCCAATATGAGAGATGATGGTAGAGCTCACGTGATCCTAATATTTTAACAATAATATTAATTGTAAAGAAACAGTGCTGTTTAGACTCTCCATACACACCACTAGCGACCTAACTGCCAGCCACTGGCGACATGCAGCGACAAAGTAGCTGGCAGTGTGAACGCAGCTTAAGTATGTGCGCGAGTGTGCCTCAGGAGACAAGTGACAGGTGTTGTTCTGCACTTCTAGGCTCTTCCTGTCTGTTTGCGAACAAGCAAGAAACTCTCTGGCAAGTACATCTGAAGTTTAGACTTCCTGTCTTGAAACACACTGACCTGAAAACAGTGAATCCTGTATCCTATCATCCAGGGCAGAGGATCTCAACCTTATTGACTCCAAGGCCCCCCCCATGTAGGCTATTAGATATTTATATTAATAGATATTTCCTTAAAACCTGTGATTCCAGAAATGTCTAGAACTGTATATTCTTCATAAAAAGTAAGCTGTTATAGGGAGTTATTACATATGTTTAGCATTTTCAGTAAGTTAGACAAAATCTATCATATATAAGTGATCTTGAGGCCCCTCCAGAAGTGTGTTGAGGCCCCCTAGTGCAGGGGTAGGGACCCTTTATTCCATTAAGGACCATTTTAATATTTACAAAATGATTCAAGGGCCATACAATTGCTTGCAATGGTCTGTCAAAATACAATATGACGTTCCCCACCCCTGACCTAGTGGGTCCCGACCCCCTGGTTGAAAACCACTGATCCAGAAAATCATCCGATGCTGTACACACAATCATCACCTTCATACTGACCTGGGTTCAGTTTCCTGTTGCTGCCACATGACACTGCTCTAATGAGGACACCTGTGTTTTGATCAAACCACAATTGCTTTCATTTAACAAGTGTAACATCTTGTTACGGAACTGAATCATGCAAGTGTGTTTTTGGTTTAACCTATAATACATGAGGAACTTGATCACTTCCTGTTTTTGGCACAATTTGTCACACATGTATGCACTTTTCCCGTCATGGGAAAGCACTTACCTTTCAATATGTATGTTAAGACAATGCATATGTATTTGGAAGCAAATATTTGTTGCACAGCGTTTTGCATTTTGCATATAAACATTAGCATCTAGCCAAGTCAAAATTAAATGCATTTCACGACTCAATTTACTTCCATAATGTGACCCATCAGCTTATTCAATAAGGAAAAATATAAAAAAAAAAACACTAATTAAAATAAATAAAACAGTCCAGTCGCTAACAATGCTAACAAATTGGACGAAATTCTCAAAAATGCAAACGTAAAGCTGGTAAACCGTATAACAGATTTAAAAATACTAAAGTAAAGCTGCACAATCGTATGACACTAGCTTACAGCTGTGCAATCGTGCAATTGTTTCAAAACTGCAAATGCAATAAGATACAATCATTCAATCAAGAAATACAAATATTAAGATGGCCAATCTTACTTAGCTGGTGATGGGAAAGTCCAAACATTTCAAATTGTATATTTAGATATATTAATATATTAATCACTAATAAATTGATAATTAGTAATTAACAAAGATTCATTTCGATACCACAGACCTCTTTGTTCAACAAAGAAGCACAAAAACTATATATGCAATTCGTAAGGGAGCCACACAATGCAAAGGGGCACCGTGGGGGGAGAACTCGAAACGTGGGAGATATTTGTGACATCAGCTGAAAAAGAAAGTCGTTTCAGAGGCGGAGCAAGTCATTGCATTTTGATAAAACACGACAAACATTTTTGGGGGGAATGTGAAGAATTATGCTCAATGAGACTAGGACTATGCATTAAGAATGTAAATAGGGTAAATTTGAATATTACGTTGATCCTAATAATTCTATTCAGAAAGCATGTGATTTAGGATGTAGACCAATGAGCAGCATGTGTGCGAGGATGTGTGTATCTCAAGCTGACTAGCGCTTCAGTGTTAGCCAAAGCAACTTGACAAGTTACAGACTGAACAGCCGAGTGTCTGTCATCTCTGAGTGTATGTGTGTGTGTGTGAGAGCTGCTTTGGTGTTTTCCTGTGCTGATTAGAGCCTGGCTGGAGGCTGCATTATATAATCTAACAAAGAAAAGCACACACCGCGAGACAAGCATTACGGAAGATCTACAAATAACAGTTCTCCATCTACCTCTCCATCTTTACCTCCTCCACTGTGCACTTCATTTTCACATCATTATTCTCTCTCCTGTGACCTCAACATTTCTCTGTCTCTCACTCCATTTTCTATACTTTTTAAATTTCTCAGTTTTGTATGCCCTGAAAACCTAGTATTAATCTCCATTTCGGGTAAGGCGGCTGTGGCTCAGGTGGTAGAGTGGGTCGGCCGCTAATCGCAGGGTTGGCGGTTCGATTCCCGGCCCACACGAATCCACATGCCGAAGTGTCCTTGGGCAAGACACTGAACCCCAAGTTGCTCCCAATGGCAGGCTAGCGCCTTGCATGGCAGCTCTGCCATCATTGGTGTGTGAGTGTGTGTGTGTGAGAATGGGTCACATTGTAAAGCGTTTGAATACCGATAAGGTTAAAAAGGCGTTATATAAGTGCAGACCATTTACCATGGTCCATTCACAAGCAGCACTAAATACAGGTGTAAATCGGGTACAACATTTTTGTGACTGTATTACAAAAATCACATTTTGAGGCAGTCAGAAACTCCTGTGAACATATCGTATTTGTAGTATAACTTCTAAAGATAGAGTATCCGATAGGATCCACGTGTCTACCGTCCGTGTGTACTGTGCCAATGACTAAATTGCGTTATGTGCAATGTGCTGCCACGTGGAAAACTAAATATACTTTGGCCTTAAATTATCCCAAGACACCATAAAGGATCACCATCTTACCTGTCAATCAGCCAGTGTGCTAAAATATGATTTTCTACTTTTACGGTTCTCTGTGGCTTTAAATGTAGCAACTGTAAAATTGACTAAGACATCCAAAGTCCAAAGACTTTTTTACCTTTATCAAAGCTGTGCTTTATCAACTTACAACACTATCTCTCTCTCTCTCTCTCTCTCTCTCTCTCTGTTTATCTCTTTTACTGTCTGTCTGCTTTCCGTTTCGGTCTCTGATTCATCCATATGATGCTATTAAATAAATCTGTCTCACTGCTTTGGCTACGACCCATCAGAATCCATCGACATCGACCTCCCAGTCCATAAACAATCTCTTGTACTCACAAACATTCACACATCCGTGAAATATCTTGGGACAGTGTTAACAATACTCTCACTTGCTAATGGGGGTAATTTGTCTTTCTGGTGTTAACATAAAGCAGAACTCTCGAGCCAGGTTTGTGTCTTGTGTATGTGTAGGACTACCTCCATCCCTGACTCTTGTCTGTTACATAACCACTGTGGGCTCATCCATGATCCATTTTGGGTTAATTATCTCAAACCAACCTATCATATATACAGACGACAGGACAGAGGGCCTACAGTAAATTGACAACTGCGCAACATTTTAAAAAACATCTGTAAAGCTGGTCAATCGCTCAACACTTTCAATACATACAGATGAATACGTAAAATATACTTTAAAAAGAACAAAGATACGTAAAGCTGGCCAATCAGACAACATAATCCAAAATATGCACATAAAACTGGCCAATCGTATAATTCTTTTAATAATTCAGATACATGTGCAAAATTGACCAATTGCACAACACAGTCAAAAAAACGAACGTAATGTTGGCCAGTAAGGCAACATTTTCAAAACTACAAACACAAAGCTGGCCAATCATACAATACTTTCAAAAAGCCAACGCAAAGCTGGCCAATCACACAACATATTTTAAAAAACAACATCAATGTAAAGCTAGCCAATCGTTAGAGACTTTCAAAACTAAAAATAAACACGTAAAATGGCAAATCATGAAACACTTTCAAAAGGACAAAGAGACCGGCAAAGCTGGCCAATCAGGCAACCTTTTCAAAAATACAAACGTAAAGCTGGCCAAACGTAGACCGCTTTAAATATTACAAATTATTATGTAAACTGACCAATCATGCAACGCTTTCAAAAAGCAAACGTAAAGTTGGCCATTCAGAAAGACAACAAACAAATGTAAAGCTAGCCAATCACTCAACACTTTCAAAACTACAAATAAAATACGTAAAATGGTCAATCATGTCAAAAAATACAAACTTAAAGCTGGCAAAACTTTTAACACTTTAAAAAAAATATAATTACGTAAAACGGACCAATCATAAAACACTTTCAAAAAGCAAATGCTGGCTAATAAGACAACTTATTTAAAAAAACATCAACAAGCACAAATCTGGCCAATCAAGCACCACTTTCAAAACTACAAATAAATATGTAAAACTGACCAATCGTACAACACTTTAAAAATACAAATATTTACGTAAAATTGACCAATCGTACAACACTTTAAAAATACAAATATTTATGTAAAACTGACCAATCGTACAACACTTTAAAAATACAAATATTTATGTAAAACTGACCAATCGTACAACACTTTAAAAATACAAATATTTACGTAAAACTGAGCAATCGTACAACACATTAAAAATACAAATATTTACGTAAAACCGAGCAATCGTACAACACTTTAAAAATACAAATATTTACGTAAAACCGAGCAATCGTACAACACTTTAAAAATACAAATATTTACGTAAAACTGAGCAATCGTACGACACTTTAAAAATACAAATATTTACGTAAAACTGAGCAATCGTACGACACTTTAAAAATACAAATATTTACGTAAAACTGAGCAATCGTACAACACATTAAAAATACAAATATTTACGTAAAACTGAGCAATCGTACAACACTTTAAAAATACAAATATTTACATAAAACTGAGCAATCGTACGACACTTTAAAAATACAAATATTTACGTAAAACTGACCAATCGTACAACACTTTAAAAATACAAATATTTACGTAAAACCGAGCAATCGTACAACACTTTAAAAATACAAATATTTACGTAAAACTGAGCAATCGTATGACACTTTAAAAATACAAATATTTACGTAAAACTGAGCAATCGTACGACACTTTAAAAATACAAATATTTACGTAAAACTGAGCAATCATACGACACTTTAAAAATACAAATATTTACGTAAAACTGAGCAATCGTACAACACATTAAAAATACAAATATTTACGTAAAACTGAGCAATCGTACAACACTTTAAAAATACAAATATTTACGTAAAACTGACCAATCGTACAACACTTTAAAAATACAAATATTTACGTAAAACTGAGCAATCGTACAACACTTTAAAAATACAAATATTTACTTTAACTGAGCAATCGTACAACACTTTAAAAATACAAATATTTACGTAAAACTGAGCAATCGTACGACACTTTAAAAATACAAATAATTACGTAAAACTGAGCAATCGTACAACACTTTAAAAATACAAATATTTACGTAAAACTGAGCAATCGTACAACACTTTAAAAATACAAATATTTACGTAAAACTGAGCAATCGTACAACACTTTAAAAATACAAATATTTACGTAAAACTGAGCAATCGTACAACACATTAAAAATACAAATATTTACGTTAACTGAGCAATCGTACAACACTTTAAAAATACAAATATTTACGTAAAACTGAGCAATCGTACAACACTTTAAAAATACAAATATTTATGTAAAACTGAGCAATCGTACAACACATTAAAAATACAAATATTTACGTAAAACTGACCAATCGTACAACACTTTAAAAATACAAATATTTACGTAAAACTGACCAATCGTACAACACTTTAAAAATACAAATATTTACGTAAAACTGAGCAATCGTACGACACTTTAAAAATACAAATATTTACGTAAAACTGAGCAATCGTACAACACATTAAAAATACAAATATTTATGTAAAACTGAGCAATCGTACAACACTTTAAAAATACAAATATTTACGTAAAACTGACCAATCGTACAACACTTTAAAAATACAAATATTTACGTAAAACTGACCAATCGTACAACACTTTAAAAATACAAATATTTACGTAAAACTGACCAATCGTACAACACTTTAAAAATACAAATATTTACGTAAAACTGAGCAATCGTACAACACTTTAAAAAGACAAATATTTACGTAAAACTGAGCAATCGTAAAACACATTAAAAATACAAATATTTACGTAAAACTGAGCAATCGTACAACACTTTAAAAATACAAATATTTACGTAAAACTGAGCAATCGTAAAACACTTTAAAAATACAAATATTTACGTTAACTGAGCAATCGTACAACACTTTAAAAATACAAATATTTACGTTAACTGAGCAATCGTAAAACACTTTAAAAATACAAATATTTACTTTAACTGAGCAATCGTAAAACACTTTAAAATACAAATATTTACGTAAAACTGACCAATCGTACAACACTTTAAAAATACAAATATTTACGTAAAACTGAGCAATCGTACAACACTTTAAAAATACAAATATTTACGTAAAACTGAGCAATCGTACAACACTTTAAAAATACAAATATTTACGTAAAACTGAGCAATCGTACAACACTTTAAAAATACAATATTTACGTAAAACTGAGCAATCGTACAACACTTTAAAAATACAAATATTTACGTAAAACTGAGCAATCGTACGACACTTTAAAAATACAAATATTTACGTAAAACTGAGCAATCGTACAACACTTTAAAAATACAAATATTTACTTTAACTGAGCAATCGTACAACACTTTAAAAATACAAATATTTACGTAAAACTGAGCAATCGTACAACACTTTAAAAATACAAATATTTACGTAAAACTGAGCAATCGCATAACACTTTAAAAATACAAATATTTACGTAAAACTGAGCAATCGTGACAACACTTTAAAAATACAAATATTTACGTAAAACTGAGCAACCGCATAACACTTTAAAAATACAAATATTTACGTAAAACTGAGCAATCGTACAACACTTTAAAAATACAAATATTTACGTAAAACTGACCAATCGTACAACACTTTAAAAATACAAATATTTACGTAAAACTGAGCAATCGTACAACACTTTAAAAATACAAATATTTACATAAAACTGAGCAATCGTACAACACTTTAAAAATACAAATATTTACGTAAAACTGAGCAATCGTACAACACTTTAAAAATACAAATATTTACGTAAAACTGAGCAATCGTACAACACTTTAAAAATACAAATATTTACGTAAAACTGAGCAACCGTACAACACTTTAAAAATACAAATATTTACGTAAAACTGAGCAATCGTACAACACTTTAAAAATACAACTATTTACGTAAAACTGACCAATCCTACAACACTTTAAAAATACAAATATTTACGTAAAACTGACCAATCATACAACACTTTAAAAAAAAACAATATATATATATATATATATAAACAAATGCAAATCCAGCAAATCACGCAACACTTTCATAACTACAAATAAAAACGCAAAATGGCCAATCAAAACACTTTGAAAAGGACAGAGACAGGTAAAGCTGGCCAATCAGGCAACATTTTCAAAAATAAAAACGTAAACCTGGCTAATCGTACAACGCTTTAAATATTACAAATAATTATTTACAGCTGACCAATCGTACAACACTTTCAAAAAACCAGAAGTAATGCTGGCCAATCATACAAGACAGACGAACAGCTGGCCAAACCGTGCAACATTTTTCAAAAACCTTATCACATTGAAGTCTAAAAGACTGTTAGTTCTTACTGAAAAAAGAAAAGAAGTCAACATGTGAATAAGTTTACAAACAGATCACACACCTGCACACACAGTACCTGAGCAGCCCGTTTCAGGACAACAGACGAGCCGGATTTCCCTAAGGCGTTGAGGAACGCCGCAGGGGAACACCTGGACGTCCCCTCGGAGTGTGTTCTCTCTCAAACACACACACACACACCAAATAACCACAAAACCTCCGACCACAGCGGACACACCTCGCCTAGAAACTCTCTTCTGTCTCTTTCGCTTTCAGTCCGTCTGAAATGCTGGCTGAGTGCTGATATCTCACTCTACCGTTTACAATCCTGCCTTGTTTGTTCCCTCCTTCCCTGTCTCTCTCTCTTTCTCTATGTCTCCTCCTTCTGTGCCTTTTTTTTTTTTTTTGCCAACTACTTTTTCAGTGTTTTTAATCCCTGCACTAAATCAGGGAAAGCCCTGGCTACCACCACACGGACTTCCTCTCTTAGCAAACGAGAGTGCGAGACACAAAGCAGGATGGAAGGTCTATAAAAAGCTGGCTGCTTAATTCCTTCGGCTAAATGTGCCAGGCCGAACACACAGCGGTGGAAGCCGAGAGTTTGTCAGCATCAGATTAGCTCCTAACCCACTTGCAGAGAGCTACCGCCTACGTTACAGCCACACACACCTATTAATACATGATTTGGGCCAACACACTGCACACGGCACAGCCACCCACGCAAAAATATATGGCAAGGCACTTACAATGGAAGTGAATGAGGACAGTCCACAATGCTAAAAGTGTTTATATTAAAATGGAGAAAAAAACATTAAATTTTTGGTAATCAGCTTTATACCACAAATGCATAATGTACTGCATTTGTGGCAAAATGTTGATACTGTATATTTTTTTTATATTTACATCATGACAGTTTGATATTAGTAATATTAACTGATATCCAATAAATCGGCCGATATTTCGAAATTGACATTACTATTTTAAGATTATTGACATTGGACTATAACTGATCATTCAGCCAGTATTTTTAACAGAGTTTTCTGTTATGAAATTTTCTCCCAAATTCAGAAATGTCCAATTCCCAATGCACTCCAAGTCCTCGGGTGGTGCGGTTACTCGCCTCAATCCGGGTGGCGGAGGACGAATCTCAGTTGCCTCCACGTCTGAGACAGTCAATCCACTCATCTCATCACGTGACTTGTTGAGCGCGTTAATGCGTAGAGTAGAGTGAAGCCTCCACACATGCTACGTCTCTGTGGTAACGCACACACTCAACAAGTCACGTGATAAGATGCGTGGATTGACGGTCTCAGACGCGGAAGCAACTGAGATTCGTCCTCCACGCACAACTCACCACGCGCCCCACCGAGAGCGAGAATCACATTATAGCGAGGAGGTTACCCCATGTGACTCTACTCTCCATAGCAACCGGGTCAATTTGGTTGCTTAGGAGACCTGGCTGGAGTCACTCAGCACAACCTGGATTTGAACTCGTGACTCCAGTGGTGGTAGTCAGCGTCTTTGCTCGCTGAGCTACCCAGGCCCCCATTTTGAGATGAATGAACTCCACAAGACCTCTGAAGGTGTGCTGTTGTGTCTGGCATCAAGACATTAGCAACAGATCCTGTAAGTTGCAAGGTGGGGCCTCCATGGATCGGACTTCTTGGTCCAGCACATCCCATAGATGCTCAATCGGGTTTGAGATCTGGGGAATTTGGAGGCCAATTCAACACATTGAACTCTTTGTCATGTTCCTCAAAACAATTTTTGCAGTGTGGCAGTGTGCATTATCCTGCTGAAAGAGGCCACTGCCATCAGGGAATACCATTGCCACAAAAGGGTGTACCTGGTCTGCAAAGATGTATAGGTAGGTGGTACGTGTCAAAGTAATATCCACATGAATGCCAGGACACAAGGTTTCCCACTTCCCACTTCCCACCGTCCATCCTCCTTCCCATAGTGCATCCTGCTGCCATCTGTTCCCCAGGTAAACGACACACATGCACCCAGCTGTCCATATGATCGAAAAGAAAACGTGATTCATCAGACCAGGCCACCTTCTTCATTTGCTCCTTGGTCCAGATCTGATGCTCACGTGCCCATTGTATGTGCTTTCGGTGAAGGACGGGGTCAGCATGGGTACTCTGTCCGGTCTGCTGTGATACACTGTGTGTTCTATTACCTTTATATCATGGCCAGAATTACGTTTTTCAGCAATTTGTGAGATTGGACCAGAAAGGCTAGCCTTCGCTAACCAAGCGCATCAATGAGTCTTGGGCACCCATGACCCTGTCGCCGATTCACCGGTTGACCTTCCTTGGAATACTTTTGGTAGGTACTAACCACTGCACACTTGGAACACCCACAAGACCTGCCGTTTTGGAGATGATATGACCCAGTCGTCTAGCCATCACAATTTGGCCCTTATCAAAATCGCTTGGATCCTTACGCTTAACCATTTTTCCTGCTTCCAACACGTGAAATTCAAGAACTGACTGCTCACTTGCTGCCTAATATATCCCACCCCTTGAAAGGTGCCATTTTTGACCTAATATTGACCTTAAGACATGCCAGTCTATTGCATAATGTGCCTACTCAAAAACAAACTCTAAGACAATGTTAAGCATCATTTAATGAACCAAATATCTTTCAGCTGTGTTTGATATAATGGCAAGTGATTTTCTAGAACCAAATGATCAATTTATCATGATTACTCAAGGATAAGGTGTTGGAGTGATGCTGCTGTCTAGATTTGATCAAAAATGACTTTTTTCAAATACTGATGATGCTGTTTTTTTATATCAGTAATGTCCTGACTATACTTTGTGATCAGTTGAATGTCACTTTGGTGAATTAAAGTACCAATTTCCTTCCGGAACAGCAAAATCTGAACATTATTCCAAACATTTGGCCACCAGTGTACATCGGACAGGAGTAGTTAAATAAGTCTTGAAACAAAGTTTAAAATGTCAGTCACATAATCAGTCACGATCATCACACATTGCCCTGTTCTTCATTTTCACACACACCCACTCACACCCACATAATGCTAATTATAATTACTATAGACTAACTCTAATCTAAACCCTTACACTAAAAGAAAACTTTCAGCTTTTTTAAAATAAAAACTAAAATATAAATTTCTATTAATTGATTTTTGTTTTTATATATTTCCTGAACTAGCCATAATGGAGGTTTTGTCAGATTTGGTGCACTTTTGTCAACAAACCTGTTCCCAAACATTAGATCAGTAAAGGATCTACACACGGTTCCATTTTCCACTGAAATCTCTCTATCTCTCTCTCACACACACACACACACACACACACACACACACACACACACACACACACACACACACACACACACACACACACACACAAGCACACACACAAGCACACACACCTCTGCACGTTAGATTGTTACATACAGGAATTTCTCATTGCATGCAAACACTCATACACAGAGCTGTCTGACTCTCTGGTTAACACCTGTGAGGTCTTGGTTTTCCAGGTGGATGAGTTTGATTCACCTTTTCACAGACTAATACAGACACACAGTCACACACACATGTATAGGGTTAGTCATCATATACCTTTCCTTACACAGTCCTACCTCAGGCATAGTTTAGTCAGAACCCAGCGGTTCCCACACTTGAAGCACACACACTTTCCCAACAGTATTTCTATTAACAAGAACTCACACATTCACTATAGATCCCTATAGACAAAACAAAAGCTCTTAAAGCACAGAACGAAATATATAAATCAACAAAAATTTGAAAATGTGGAAATGCATAGGCTACTACCATACTACTCATACTTTGAGCATGCAGTATGTATACTGAGCAGAGTATGTTACATTTCTTAATATGTGGAATATCCAAATGACTTGCTACATTTGAAACTAGTCAAAATCCACCTTTTCCCTGAACCCGCGGAGTTGTTCCATGGTTCACCCATTTTCTATTTCCGGTCTCCAGTTTTTTAAACCACATCAGTGTTTATTCTTAGCAGGTAAAGTATTACATTTGTAGAAGCTGTCAAAAAACATATGGTTCTATAGTGCCGATACTTCACAGAGTCAAGATGCATCTAAGATGACTTTTTCTTTGGGTTCCAGGGCCTCGTCTGAGTTGATGCTACTTCTGAGACCAATGCTACTTACGATGATATCATTAACTACTTTCAGTTGTTATGCTAGCAAACAACTGCACAAGTTGAGCGTGAAATACATTTTTCTCCAAATAACACTTAAATTAAATGCTTGTTGTTCTCTGACTGGATTGCTAGTTTCGGTTAGTTTTGCATTGCGTCTCAAGACCAGAAACAGAAAACAGGCAATTAGAGTCATCATGGCGCCACCCAGTGGTTGCTCAGGAAAACTGTGGATAAGGTGAGCCTGATCTCATTCAAATGATGCGACTTTGGTGGAAATATCGCAAGATGACATTACGTGGTTCCTTACGCATAACAAGGCAGTTCAGAGTTGAAATGTCCACAGAGTGGCGCTAAAAGGGAGTACAATATTCTCCTAAACAGATGAGGTTAAGGTTAATGCTATATTGAGTTTTAAATCAACACAATCAACATTCCTACCCTTAACCTTAAACATAAACCTAATAACATGTAATGTAAAAGTATATATGAGATAAACACATTTAATTACTGAAGAATCAACATCATTTTGTGGTGTTTCTATGACACTTTCGGCTCACGTGTCGGCTCTTCGGGACTCGTACTCTGGTCTTTTTTATCAGAAGTGCAAAGCTCTATCACACACAAACTAGCATATAAATATGGATATGTAATGCAAAAGTTAAAACATATCGCCGTACAAGTCATGCGTGACAGTAAATGTTTTTGATTTAATAAGTAGAGCGGTGGTGGCGTAGTGGGCTAAAGCACATAACTGTTAATCAGAAGGTCGCTGGTTCGATCCCCACAGCCACCACCATTGTGTCCTTGAGCAAGGCACTTAACTCCAGGTTGCTCCGGGGCATTGTCCCTGTAATAAGTGCACTGTAAGTCACTTTGGATAAAAGCATCTGCCAAATGCATAAATTTAAATTTAATAAGACAGCTTTGTGTGAGGAACAGGGTGAAAAGAAAGAGTTTTTGTACTGATGATCTTCCGTTTCACGTGCAATTTGTGAATAAAGGTGAATAAAAGTCTTATGGTGTGTGCACATATTACGCGAAGTGAGAGTTTTGCGCGGCGTTACATAGATGCGAATAGACGTGAATTCACGGGTGGTGTGGATGAATTGAATGGCAAAACTTGAACACGCGAAATCGCTTCATTCGCGTATTCGCCGAGTTTACATTTGCTTGGGGCGTTGTCGCGAAAGCCTATCACTATTGAGATTGTCCAGATGTCACTGACGTACTGACGTAGTAGCAGAAGAAATATGGACAAATGGATGAAAACATTGTTGTAGCGGTGTGTGGGCACCTGGAATTGCATGACACAACGTCATACATGTACAGAGACCGGATTAAAAAAAGGCATGGCTTGGAGGAAAGTGAGCGAGGAAGTTGGACGACCCGGTAAGTTCTGAAAATATGCGCGTCTACTTGATTCCAGCTATTGGTTGAACTTTACTATGAACCAAGTCGTAGAAGCCCCTCCTCCTGTCCTTTTCCGGAAGAGAAGAGGGAAGACTCGCGGGTTCACGTTACTAATTGCGATTGTGAACGCACCATTAGTCGTAGAACCTCTAGTGTTCATTTCACTGCCGCGAGTCACACAAAAATCCTTTAGCAAAAATGTAGGTATAGCAACGTGTTTATATGAGACCAGATAGAACAATGTGACAAACTACTGTTTAAATGGCATACCTCTTCACATATAATGTTTTATAAATGCTGTAAAGCGTAAAAACTGCGCAATCGCTGCTCAAAACATAGCCAAAGTCATGATCTGTCTGCGTGCTGCCCATTGTGTTCAACCAACAGGAAATGCTTGGTTAACAGGCTAATTTGCTTTTAATTGGTGCATCTATGACAGGGGAAATGGAGGAAAGACTCAGAGAGGAAATTCATAGGAATGCTCGAACCCCCGTCCACCCTCCCCCTCGCAAAATTCCCATGGCAACAGCTGCTGAAGAAACAACTTGCATGTTACGCAAGACGATGAAACTCATCCAGAGGGCAAATGAGAACACACGAACACACACATCACATCTCCTGCTTCAACTCTTCTGCAATTGTCCCTCTCTGCCAATCATTTCCTTCGCCCGTCTTTTATTATTTTCCTATGTTCATTCATCACAGCTTTCTCTCTCTTGGCATACGTTCATGGTAGAACGGTTTAACCCTTCTCCTGCGGTTACTAAATCATTGTTCTCTCTTTTTCTCGTTTCTCTTTCTACGCTCACATCATCTCATCCCTCTTTATCACTCGTTAGCCAATCAATCTCTTTTCAGTCTGCGTTTTATGGTATTTCGTCTCTGAACATGAGTTATTGCCAAGCACGTCATCAGTCAATTTCTCTGCAGAAAATCAATAATGAGCATTATTATATTTCACAACCTCTTTGATCTAAATCATCTGTTCCTCTCAAATCATTTAGTTCTAATTATGGCTCTAATTGTTCATCATAATAAAGCACAATTATATCACGCAATCACTCAGATTGAAAGCCATTAAAGGAATATTCCATGTTCAATACAAATTAAGCTCAATCAGCAGCATTTGTGGCATAATATTGATTACCACAAAAATACATTTAGACTTTTTTGACTGAAAAAAAAAAGCACAAATCGAGGTTACAGTGAGACACTTACAATGGAAGTCAATGGAGCCAATCTGTAAAAATACTCACCGTTTCAAAAGTATAGCCTCAAACGTAAACAATATGTATGTGATTTTAGTGTGATGATATCGTGTACTAAACTTTTCTCTGTAACTATATATCCAAATGCTTTTATAGAATTATAATCTTCACATATCTGCATTTAAACCATCCAAATATTGGCCCCATTGACTTCCATTGTAAGTGCCTCACTGGAACTTAAATGCTGTCGACTGAGCTTAAACCCGGAATATTCCTTTCAATTTCCATGATGCTTCCCGTCGTTCATGATTACGTGATTTTTAAGATCACGTCATAGAGATTGCACTTACAAAGAGAAATAGCCAATGGAATATTTTAGAGGTGAATTTTACCAGAAAATATATATTTAGGGGCAGCTGTGGCTCTGTTGGTAGAGCGGGTCGGCCACAAATCGCAGGATTGCGATCCCAGCCCACACGACTCCACATGCCGAAGTGTCCTTGGGCAAGACACTGAACCCCAAGTTGCTCCCAATGGCAGGCTAGCACCATGCATGGCAGCTTTGCCGTCATTGGTGTGTGAATGCGTGTGTGAATGAGTCACAGTGTAAAGCACTTTGAAAACCGTTAAGGTTAAAAAGGCGCTATATAAGTGCAGACCATTTACCATATTTACAGTATATTTAAATTACAGGCCCTGAAATCCCAATTTTAAAAATTATTGATATTTGCAAGATTTTACATGAACAACAGAACTATGGAATATAGGTCTGTTATTGACTTAAATACAACATTTATTATAGTTATAAGGTTTTATTACCTATGCCCATTGTCTTATTGGTCACAATTCACCAGCAAACATTATTCTGAAGAAAAAAATGCTTGTTTTCATAATCTTAAACTTTCTCTGCCTCTGAAACAACTCTTTTCTTCTGCTGATGTAATCAAGGCTGAGAGGGTGTGGAAAATAATATGTACAAATAACATTATCCCCCCTTTTTTTATGATCCAATCAAATCCTAAAGGATAAAATGAAGCCCCGCCCAACCCGGTCTCATGAGAAGTCTTACTTATAGTATGAGATGGCGAAATCGTAAGAAATCATACGAGTTGGCTCATACGAAAGCATTCGCCTCAGCATCAGTCATTTGTATTGTAACTCAATTTGTTCACTGATGTTGGATAGGAAGCAGGGCTGAAATTTGATGACTGTTTTGTATTGATTTGAAAATCTGTTTGTTGATTGGTTGGTCTCTATTGGAATAAAAGTCAACCTTTTTGTAGGAGCCAAACTGTACTTTATCTTATGATTTTGCCATCTTGTGGAAATTATTAGGAGTTCTCATACGATTATGTTATGTACAGTGGGTTATGTGTCTGTCTACCGACACAGTCAACACTGACGTGCACAGAATGGCGCAGCAGGGGCACAAACCGCTTTCATTTACAAATCTAAAGGTGCCCTTTAAAGGTGTCCAGAAAAAGGGGAGAACTTTTAATTATAAAAATAAAATAGTTAAATAAACACAATTAAAATCTCGTAATAATCTCACAATAACAGTAATAATGTGTCATTATGAGATTTCTTTGTAAAGAGTGGGCATATTAATGAAAAATAAGTGGAGGTGCCTTTAAGAGTGTGCTACAGCAGATCGGGGCAGATTCCAATCGGATGTGATCCTCGCTATGCCCTATACTCACCCCGAAATGCAGAGCCCTTGAAGTGGGTACTCTGAAGGAAACATGGCTTGAATGTACCCTTCGCTAACAGTCTTGTGGAAAGGCCCTCTGAGAAAAGATTAATTTTCTCACTTTCGTTTTGAATGAGCTTTCGAGTGGCGTCCCCTCCCTCAGCAGCGCCCTTCAAGGAAGCAAAAAATGCAGTTTTGAATTAGTCCTGGAACATCGAAGTGCCATTACCTCAGACGAGTAACAGGTCAGATAAAAAGTCCACTCCTTGTATTGTGTTGTAAGTTCATCAAAAGAATAATAATCGATTGCAGTGTAGACAAATGTATTAATTATAATGGGAGCGGTCACGTCGCTTTCATTGATATAAATCCATCTTTTATAGAGTATTTACATAAACAAGGAGCTGTCAGGTTCAGCCAAAGCCAGTTTGGTTTTGTTGAAACTAATAAGCCATTAGACTAATCACTTTCAGAAAAATACCATTAGGCTACCACAGTACCGCCGCTCCCTATACGCATATTACTCAGTCTGCATAGGGCATCGACTCCCAAGGGGGGCACTAGAAATGGTGTATAACAGTGTACATTTGCTGTCCCCTCAAAATAACTCAACAAAAGCCATTAATGTCTAAACTGCTGGCAACAAAAGGGTGAAGGTGATGGACTGGCCAAGCATGCCTCCAGACTTAAACCCTATTGAGCATCTGTGGGGCATCCTCAAACGGAAGGTGGAGGAGCACAAGTTCTCTAACATCCACCAACCTCCGTGATGTCGTCATGGAGGAGTGGAAGAGGATGCCAGTGGCAACCTGTGAAGCTCTGGTGAACTCCATGTCCAAGAGGGTTAAAGCAGTGTGGGAAAATAATGGTGACCACAAAAAATGTTGACATTTTGGGCCCAATTTGGACATTTTCACTTAGGGGTGTACTCACTTTTGTTGCCAGCGGTTTAGACATTAATGGCTGTGTGTTGAGTTATTTTGAGGGGACAGAAAATGTACACTGTTATACAAGCTGTACACTCACTACTTTACATTGTAGCAAAGTGTCATTTCTTCAGTGTTGACACATGAAAAGATATAATCAAATATTTACAAAAATGTGAGGGGTGTACTCACTTTTGTGTGATACTGTATATACATATATATATAAACCAGTGCCCTTTTTTATCCTTCCGCCTCTGTCCCTGCTAAGGTCTGTGCACGTCACTGACAGTCAATAATAATATTAGGCCTAACCCCTCCAAACATTTGACCCTGCAGCGAAAAGGACAAGCTTTCCCACTGCGGCGTTGATCTAAATTACACTTCAAACACAAGACCAGTGCACTGACAGCCAGCAACTGGTTTCCCCTCCTCATTGACGGCTGATGCCTTTTGATTGCACGAGATCTCGCTGACAGAGGCTTCAGTTGCATAAAAATGTATCTCATTTCCATGAAAAGCATGTCACTTTTGTCACTCGAATAGCACTTCACAAATGCTATGGCTCATTCAGTCACTTGTTCATTTGGCTTTTCTAGTATATGCTTTACACTGTGACCCCTATCACCCATTCACACACACACACACACACGTTCACACTCATACACCAATGGCCGCAGAGCTGCCATGCAAGGGAATCGAACCGCCAACCTTGCGATTAGCAGCCGAGCCGCTCTACCACCTGAGCCACAGCTGCCCCCAAAGCTCATACTCACATAAAAATATAGATACTAAAAGGTTTTGACTAGGGCTGTCGATTTAACTCTTTAATTCAGTGTGATTAATTAAATAAAAAATAACATGTTAAATTAACAATTAATCATATCCCTGGACTATATTAAGGAATATTCTTTCCATATGCGCAATTCAAGCTTGTAGTACCACCTGATTTCTCCAGGGGGCAGTAAGTGAAACCCGCTGTATATGCAATGCACAGCTTATACAGAGAGCAAACCACACTTACCGAGAGCAGACAACACAAGATGAGCACACGCTTGCTTACAAACACAACTTGATGGAGCACAAATCTGAGGATATCTCAAGACGTGTTTTTCTAAGTTTCAAACTTAGTTTAACTTGACACAGCGACCTAAAAACGGTATGTTTATGACGCAACGCAAGCGAGATGCTCCAAAAGTGTATATATATATGTATATATGTTATAATTATCTAAATATAATTATTTAAAATGATTTAATCATTATATATTGAATTATTGTTATTTGAGGGGCTTTCTAAGCAAATATTTAAGTATGCCGATTAATTGCAATTCATTTGATTCATTATTCAGCATACCATGTAATAAATTCGATTACAAATTTGAATAGATTGACAGCCATAAACTAAACTAGTGATTTTATTTATTTACCATGAAAATAATTGAGTTTTATAGGATTTAAAGTGATCAAAAATGAACTAAAGAAGCAAATAGTTGCATCTGATTGGATCAATATCTTCTTCCGTTCATCTTAACATGCAGAAATATCGAACGATGCTTGCAGATAGTGCTCAGTCTCAGCGCTCGTTTGTTATAAATTTAATCGGCATGAAATGAAATCTGTTTTCTAAATGTATGTTATTGATCTTATTGTGAACAATTCATCCATGCATGTTTTTTTAGTTAGTTTTTTTTACTCATAATGTTTAATTAAAATGCAATGACTTGATCTTCCAGTGAAACTACAGATACGCAGGACTTCTCCAATCATTTAGTCCGCTTAAACCCCGCCCCTTTCTTATAAATACCACAACCTCGTGTAGAGTTGAACGAAGCATCAATCGCATGTTGGTGAAGACGGCAAGGTGTATTTTCGTCAGTTTTGAAGGAAAACAATTGCTACTTAACCCAAACGTCATTGGTTACATGATCAGCTGGCTTGAATTTACATTTCAAATAACGGCGAATTTGCGGTTGTGTTCGAGACATTTCACGAGTTGATCGCTAATGAATACAACGCTTCGGAAGCCGTTTATTTATATTATTGAATGCAGTTATCTTGGGATGCACAGCATGAGTATGTGTTTTTCCCCCTTTATATTTAGTGTATTGTGATTCAAAACGTTAAATATAGTTATCTTTTACTCACTTGTTTTTCAACGGCTACAGCTTGTTCGTAAGACTGCGATGTGCTTGTGCGTTATATTGTCAGTTTGATAATAAATATATTGAGATTGCTGCTCAATTTCACCGATAACCAGCTCTGACTCGAGCAGCATGGTGATAGGGGTGTGTGTGTCCACTGTAAACTCGCATTCAGATCTGCCTCCATTACGCTATGCAACGTCAATATTTTCACAATCCAACTTTATTTATATAGCATTTCCATTGACGATTTGGTACACTTTTCCATGTCACTCCGGATGTGAAAAGGTCTTTAAATGCATCCCATTCTGTTGAATATAACAGTATCACCAATATCAACAGCTCACCTTTTATGTAGAATGCCAGTCACATGATCCAACCTTTTAACCTATAGAAACTAAGAATTAACCTACACAACAACAAAAAACATTGCACTGCTGTTGTGTGAACTTTTGCACCCAGTGTGCAGGAGCCCATACTTTTGATTTAAACCCTTGCTGTGGCAAAAATATGTGCCAAAAAAACGGTGCTCTGTGTGAATAGGCTTTAAATGGAAAACTGAGCTTAGATAAAGGGGTGAAAATGTCAGTTTTCTTATGAATGGACAGTTTTCCACCCTCTCACTATTTCCAGGTAATGCCCACAGTCTGAAACTACAAACACGTATTTAACGCTTCATAATGCCAATTCTAATTATTAATAACCACTGCCACTGCCTAAACAAATGTATGTGTGAAAGAGAGAAATGTGTGATGTGATAAGTGTGAAACACTCACATGTATTCATATTTGTATTCTTTTTTTTTTTCTTTTCTTTTTTTTTTGCAATGGCACTTTAATATTCATACAAATGAAATGAGAGCTGGATGTTTCAGAATTAGTCTATGATATTATCTGACCTCTTCTGCGAGATTCGGAGCTGATGCTAGTGAAAGCAAATACTAGAAAGCTCTCCAAGATTTCAGGGACAAGGACACAGCCAAGGTTGAGAGACGAGAGAGAGAGAGAGAGAGAGAGAGAGAGAGAG